>NW_022196894.1:40304888-40346812 GCF_008632895.1 Mastomys coucha | reverse complement strand
AGGGGAAACTAGGAATGGAGAAATTTACATGTAAATAAAGAAAATATCTAATAAAGAAAAAAAAAGAAGCTTGGTCATAGGGAGTGGCATTGTTAGGAGGTGTGGCCTTGTTGGAGAAAGTGTTAAGGTGGACTATGAGGTCTTCTGTGCTAAAGCTATGCCTAATGTGACACTCAGTCACCTTCTACTATCTATGGATCAAGATGTAGAACTCTCAGCTCCTCCTCCTGCACTATGTCTGCCTGTATGCCACCCTGATTCTGGCCATGATGATAATGGGCTAATCCTCTGAAAATGTAAGCCAGCCCAAATTAGATGATTTCCTTTATAAGAGTTGCTGTGGTCGTGGTGTTTCTTTACAGCAATAGAAACCCTAACCAAAATGCAATGCTTAATAACTTGTTGAGACTTGTGTTGATCTAAAGCTTTCACAAAGGTCATGATGAAAGGACAAAAAAAAAAAAAAAAAAAAAAAAAAAAAAAAAAAAAAAAAAGGAGCTAGTTTTAAGTTCTTGTTCTGTTCAGGGGAAAACTTGCCAAGATATAGACCTGAGCTTTGGCAAGAGCCTTAAAGGAGTTAAAATTTAGGTTGTAGGGAACTTAGTAACTTTTCCCCTTGAAGAGACTAAAGCTTTCTCTCATAGGTTGGTTTAATCATCTGTTAGAATAACATTGCTTTTCAGCATCTCCCTTTGTCTAATCCTGTTCCCTCACATCCTGACAAGTATTTTCTTATATCCATAAATCAGATTCAAATCCTTTCCATAAATATACATTCAAATCTCTAACGCACAGTCTGTTTTGTGAGAAGCCTCTTCTAAAAGCATTAATACCAGAGCCGTTCCAGCAGGTGACATGGAGTTTTGTCATCCCTTGGCTACCTGGCAGTCAGCACCTTTTTACAGGTGCCGTGTAAGATTTTAATAGCCAGTGGATATACTGCCATATGGCATAAGTTTCATCTCCCAGAGGTTGTGCTAACAGTTGAGAGGTTGTAGGAAATAGATGTTATTCAAGATCGTGGGTTCAGATGCCTTTGGTTATGTGCTGTTAAGGCATTTGAGAAAAATAATGAGGGACTGAGATTAATTAACCTAACATCTAGGCCAAACTGTGAAATCCAAAGAGATTATGGGTAGAGAAGCTCGGGACTAAACTTAGAGGATACTTTTAAGCATAGTAGGGCTTTGTAGAAGATGAACATGCTGACCCTGAAACATCTGCTTCACCGAGATAGGGCTCTCACTGGAAAAGCATGAGCTTCTGCTTTTGGAGTGCTTCATCTAGGTTGATGCCTTTGAAAAGAAGTAGACTTTATGAGGCACTATCCCACTCTTGCCCAGGGTATCTTGGAACTTACTATGTAGCCCAGGCTTACCTTTTCAATGTGCACTGGCTGCAATACTTAAAAATCTTGAACCTTTGATTTCCTCTGAGTCACAGAAGAGCTCTGTTTCCTGCTACTGAAAGCTATCATTTCCCTTTGAATTACATTATCATGGATCCTACTTTTCTTTTCTCCTCTCCCCCACTTCTGCTTTCTACCTTCCTCCTGACCACCAGGCCAATGGCAAAGATCATGCTGTTACAGTTTAACTAGTAGAAGAGATAATGAACACATGCCTCAACCCTGCAGGGCCTGGAAAACATGTTCCTGTAGAACCCAGGAGTATATAGTAATGAAGTGGGAGTTAAGAGAGAAACTTGTATGAAAGAGAATTTATTAATATGGAAGCACTTTCCATTGGTGCAGAGCTTAGTGCCTTATGAAGAGCACAGTAAAGCATGCTAAAGTGCAGCTAGACTAGAACTTCGAAGTTTAGGAAAAGCTACAGGTCATACTGAATAATACAAAAGTCTAAAATCATAGCTCATGATGTAAAAATAATGACTCAAAAAGTTCACAAAATTCAGATTGAAAGAGACATGCTGTGTAAAGCAGAAACCTGCCTCTTAACCATGTTCCACTTAGGAATCCACAGGGATCCATTTACTGGGTGATAAAGAAGGTATTGATGGGAAAAGGAAGGGAATTCAAAAAGAAGTATGTAGTGGCTGTCTTCTATAGGCCAGGCACTGCAGGAAGGTGTTCTTACAGAGTAGAGAACCCCAGCAGAAACAAAGGAGATGCCAAAGCAATAGGTACCCAGTGGTAGGTTTTTACTATTGGATACAACATGGTCACAATTATAAGTGGGTCTGGTGGTTTGAATGAGAAATCACCTCCATAGGCTCATGAACTTGAATGCTTGGTTGTGAACTGGCTGTGCTCTTTAGGAAGATTATAAAACCTTTAGGAGGTAGAGCCTTGCTGGAAGAAATAAGCTCCCAGGGTCAGGATTTGAAGTTTTGTAACTTGGCCTCATTTACTGTTCTCTTTCTCTGCTTGCTATATGCAGACTTCTGCTTCCAGACTGCTCTATGCTTTTCTAACATGATGGATCTTATTCTCTTTGGAACTGTAAACTAAACAAACACTTGTCTCTTCTAAGTTGCTTTTAGTTGTAGTATATTATCACAGCAACAGGAAAGTAACTAATATCATGATCATTTCTGAATAATAGCCAGAAAGACCTGACCCACAATGGTCCATGGAGATGAATAATAGGGTACCTATAGTCAACCATCAAAGATATGCTTGATAGATTTATTCAAGTCAGTTAAAGAGAGAGAACAGGAGTTTTGCGAGTATTTATGGTAAGTTCACAATCCCTTATCCAGTTTCAAGAAACAGCATCAGTTTTAGATTTCACTGATTAATAGCTAAGATAGGTATCTAAGAAAAAGTAACTTATAATCTCATATTAAGTATTTCTTAAGTATAGGCATGTGGTTCTTCCTCAAGGAACCTATTACTAGTAGTTATATCTTGGATAAGGGAGACTTTGCAATCATTTTGACTAGTGTTCAAAAAGTCTAAGTTAACGATGGTTTCTAGGGACATGTAGTGGACATTTATGAGAACCAATCAATAATTAGAGATCTGATCTATTTCCCAGTGAGCTCACTAAGGTTGGAAGTTAGTAAGTGACCTTTTACTAGTCATCAAATATAAAAACAAAGTGAGTCTGCTGGGTACTTGGTGGACTGCTATGTTTGCTCATGGGCCCTTGAACCAGCAAGTTGCTCTTCCTACTGAATGAGACTGCTCTCAGTACCATAGAGAAACTTGATGGATCCATGGTTTTTTGTTTTTTTTTTTTTCACTGAATCTTCCACTTCTATCACTAATGTAGTTTCTAGAACACGTGGGTAGATCTTAGTGGATGGCAGTGCTCTACTTACAATTACGTAAAAGCCCTATTCACAACGGCTGTGCTACCATAACAGCTCTGGATTCACTAATCTGGAAACTGATCTTTCTAGTGGTTTTCAGGAAGATGTATCAGGATCAGTGTCTTCCTTTGGAGTGAATGAAGTAAGCATTTACTTTTCTGCCCCTTGTTACAATATAGTCCCAAAGAATATAGATGCTTTTTAAGATTATTTTTCTTCCTCTTTGTGAATTGGGAATGAGACCAGGGCCTTGCAGAAGATAAGTAGTGCTCTATCCCTGAGGTACCCCTCCAACCTCTATCTTTTTTGTTTTTCTTCTGAAGAGCACTATTGTGATGACACTGGTTAATTAAGCTGGATAAGAAAGAAATGAGAAACACTTTGTAGACCTTGGTAAAATACATGTACTTCAAAGAATGGAAGATAAATATCATGATCATTCAGGAGCATAACATGTACTTTTAAGAAATACAGTTATTTTCAACATGTTCAGATATTCTTTTGAAAAAAGAAGAGAATATTGCATTTCATATTTTCCACTTTTGAGGCCTCTGTGGTTTCTGAGAATAGCATATTTCATACTTGGCACAGGCCACAACCCATGCCCCAAGCAACAGAGAGGATGACTAACTTTAATTAAAACTCTGAATAAAGAAAAGGTTCTGTAGTTTGTCTGAAACATATGGTCTTGAAGAACTAATGCTATGTATGTATGATGTAAAAAGCTGTCTGAAGGTTTTAGAAAACCCTAGTAGGCAAATTACAACATGAATTCCTAAGATTCTCAAGCAAGACAATTTCTTCTACAGGAGCGAGCTGGAGTCCAACCTATTACTGGAAAATTATTCTGGCTGTGGTACTGGGATTTGACAGAGAAAAATATCACTATCAATTAACCATGCACTTAAAAGTTGTCCATGTGAACCATTTGGTACATCAAGTCATAAGTTTGGGCTGAACCAATAGCCACTTACTGTGAAATGGACGGGCTATCCGTGGGCTTGCAAACAAGCAGAACAAGAGAGCACATATAGGTGGCAGTTTCCACAGACTTCCATGATGACTACTGTGTTACCTGGGCTTCTCTCACTCAGCTCACTCTTAGGACCACATAAAGAACTTTCTCATCAATTGACAAAAGAGGAGGACAGGGCTCTTTCATACATAGGTTGTCTGTGTATGCAGCTGTTAGCTGAGAAAGCACTTCTATAACTCTCTAGTCCCGTATACTCCCAGTGAACAGTCTCAGGAGGCCACACGTGTCTCTCCTTTTTGCAAAATAAAAAGGAATAATTGGAGGTAAAAATAAAAAGGAAATACAGGAAGTTTCCTACCGTTCAGATGGAGTTTAAATGCCTTAGGAGTTCATGATGATGCCCATTGGAGATTGTTCATCAAGGAAAAGACATTAAATAGCTAAGTAGACAAAATGACTCAGCCATCTGATGTCACCCAGCCTCTAGTGTTGACATAATGGATCTTTCCCATTAAATCCTTCCCAAGGATGACTCAATGGAACTGGTTCTAACCAGCTGTTAACGCCACCTACATTCAGACAGGTGTAGCCCATCTCCCAGCCCTTGTTACTGTCCCACATATTAGTCCCTGAGACCCTACCTGATGATAGACTCACAGACCTTTGCATCTGCTAACAATGCAAATAATTCCTAGTCTCAGATATAATTTCATCTCCCAAGGACACCAAACAGCCAGAAAGGGGAGAGCTGATTATTTTGGAACCTACTTATCCTGAAAATGGTAGTGATTCATCCTGACCGCGAAAACACATATTCTGGTGTCAATTTCCTTTTCCTTGCTGCTGGGTCTCATCCATCACTACCATCAGAAGGTTTCACAGAATATCTAGTTAAGCCATTCAGTTGTTTCACTTGAAACAAGACAATATCTGTGCAATACAGTATCAGTATATTTTTCTGACAGTGATTTGTATCCCTCTGACTTCAGTGTATACTAACTACATAGACATGTCCCCAGGAATCATTCTATGCCATGCCCACTCCAATGAAGTTTTGTGATGAGCCCAAAAGCTTGGCCACAGACCAGAGGCAAAAGCTTCAAAGGAAGCCAGTCTCTCGGAGTTCATTCATGACATCCCCTAACTCAGAGGTAGCCCACACATGTCCTTTCGAACTCTTGTGCTAGGTGCTCACCAAGATATGATTTACTATGGCTAAACAAAATTGGACATTGCTCTCTGACCTTTACCAATATTCCAACATCTTAGCTAAATCCCGGCTTGAAATTTTGTAAAGAATGTTACCCATCCAGACTAATTGCCTCCAGCATTGTTAGGGAGATAGTAAAAGGGGTAGGGCATTGAAGTTTACAGAATGTGAGACTTATCCCAGGGCAAGGCCAAGTAGAATCCTCATTTTCAGTATGGCAGCTGAGCCAATCCTAGGAATTAGCAAGAATGAGACTTCCAGAGGTATGTCTCTACTAGCCCAGAAGATTAGCATAGTGAGCATTTTACTAAGGATAGGCAGGACCTTGAGCTGTGTGTGTGTGTGTGTGTGTGTGTGTGTGTGTGTGACAGTATAAGTCAGTCAACAGCAGAGCATTAGAGACAGAATGTTTGAAGTTTGAGCCTCATGCAGTTGGCAGCACCCCCTCCCCCTCCCCCTGGGCCCAGAGTGCTCAGGCCAGGGGATGGGGTGGAGGTGGAGGGGTGGGGGGCATGCAGCGCCTGTCTAGAAGAAGTGGCTGCTTTAGACCCAGTGTGTTTCAGGTGGCCTCAGATGCACCCCGACCACTGAGCTGCCAGATTTTTCATTTCTCTTTTGTAATGATTGTAAAAGTCTGATGCCATTTTTGAGAATTACATTCAGATTTTGTACTCCTTTGTGTTGTGTCTGCCATTATTTCTTTGCCAATGCCTTGTTGACCTGACCAGGACCATGTTTTCCCTGTGGGTTGAGGGAGGCCCAGACTGGCCAGCCCGCAGCAATTCTAAAGGAAAATTAGAAGCCAAGATGGAAACTTTGCAACATAAATACAGAAGCATGGGTATGAAAAGGGAAGGAATTGCAAAGGCAGAGAGAAAGATGGGCCAGAGATGGGAAATGATTTCTTTAAACAGGAGGGGATGTTAAGCTGCTCAGAGAACTTAGGTAGCAGTATGTTTCACTGGAGAGTTCTCACCTGTCCTTCTGTCTTTTTGAAACAGTATAAGGCCTTTTACCCTTATATATTTTAAAAATCATCCTGTTGAGTATTGGGACAATCAGATTCTTTCTTTCCTTCTCTTGAGAACTTGAATCATGGAACAGCAGAGAAGAAGAGTTAACAATGGGAAGGGAACCGAGGCTGCACAGTGAACCAAAAACTTGAGCCTAGACAAGGATAGTAACAAATGTCTATTATGTGTTAGACCAAAGTGAAGCAAGTGGCTTGGAAAGAAGAGTGAAAGGGAAGACAATGTGGTGCCTCAATGTGAGATATGTTTGTGCAGAAGATGAGGAAGTCAGCAGTGGGGAAAGAGACTTCTCAAGCCGCCCTCTCCCCGTCCAGGCAATATCTTAGTTGTTAGAGTAGCTATTCATCTTCTCTGTGTAAACTGAATGAGATGCTTGTTAATTAGAAGAACATATCTGAAACAGAAGCTTTCCAGGTAAAACTTGTGTTTTTTGTCCTTTTAATCTATAACTGTAGATACATGTATACCCCCCTCTTTCTCTTTCTCTCTCTCCTTGGTCAGTCTGTATACTGTATAATATTACTTGTATGTATCTGTTTTCAGGACTTGCTCCCAATATAGTGATCTTCGGTCATCTTTGTACTTGTCTAGCCCTTCTGTCTACACACCGTGACCAATCTTCTCTATTCAACCTTCACTGAGATGAGGAGAAACCAAGATGGGATTAACAGAACTTAATCTACTTTTTATTCTTTGTATTATTAAAGTGATTCTTGTAAACTGATAATTTTCACATTGCCAACTTGTCAATACTTTTTAAAAAACAATCTCATCTTCTTATTAAATTTCTTATGAGTTATCTTATTTCCATAAGTATAACACAACTTATTTTGAACTATCTTATACTTGTCTAAAACAAGTAGAAATGGACCCATAAAACTTAGTTTTAACTTTAGCAGGTAATTGATAACTTGTTTTTCTTTGGGATCTTATAATAGAAGAATTTCACCTCAGCCCTATATTTTCAAAGTTCAGCCAGAGAATTAGAGCAGTAGTATACCATACTAACACATTTAGCTCAATAGCTTTAGAATATTGGCTTGTAAGGGCTTGCGCTCCAATCTGAGATTAATACGGCACAAGCTTGGAATTCTCAGATACAGACCTTCCATCACTGTTGACAAACTGCTTGAGATAAAAAACTTAAGGAATAGTTTCTTTTGTCTTATGATTCAGAGGTGTTAGTCCACGGTTATTAAACCCTACTGCTTTGGACCTGTGATAAGGCACCTATTATGGTAGGAGTATGTGGGGTAACAGAGGTACCTCATAATCGCCAGAAAAGAGGAAAACAGAGGGGCTAATGTCTCAACATTCACTTCAAGGCACATTCTAATGACCCAAATCCCTTTTAGTAGTTTCCATCATTATCAAATAGTGCCATGGCTGATGGCAAAGTTTTAGCACATGGCCCACTGGGGACCCATTTTGTTCACTAGAAGAATATCCATATCAGGAAAGCTTCATCTCAATACTTAAGGTCTAGCTCGTGATCCTTCATCTACCCCAATCGTGTAAGAAATATGAATTATAATATTTCTGTAGCCAACTTACCACATGTTTCAACCAAATGATCAGGGTTCTACTAGGGTTAAACTGGATAATCAGAGACTATGGCCTAGTCAATTTGATACATTAAAAGATCAATAAAAGCCCCATGGAAGAAGTCCATTATACAAATACAGTATGGAGTTGTTATAAAAGCTGTAGCAGTTAATTTTATTTCTCTAAGTTTCAGTTTTCTCTGGGAAAAGTAAACAAACTGAATTGGCCAATTTTCTAATTTGATGGATGCTTATTTGTCCTAATGCCAGTCACACATCATCCTGGTCACTTGCATTCCTTTCATTAGTAAATATTGTCACTATCTTTAGAATGTATTGTGAATACTACTGTTGCTTAGTTTTATTATCCTGCTGCAAGGACACATCTTGACTCATGAATGATTGTAAAAGTCCTGGCTGGTGTGGATCTCTTTCAGTGTCCAGCGCAAGCTAATCTTCATGTTCCAGCTATTGCTGTCTTTCTACAACCTGATACAGATAATTTTCTTCATCTGATTATGAATCATTATTAAAGGTAAAATTCAAGTTCTTTTTTTTAAATGAATTGTGCATTCATCTATGACCTAAGCTATGCCCATCACTTTTGTTGACCTTCTTTGTTCTCCTTTGGCATCATAGGACTCCTCGTGTTGGTACATTACTAAACCGCATTCTTTATACAGACAGGCTTCTTACATAAGTAATTTTGTCTGTCAAATGTATAAAAAGAAATTACTCTAGGGCCAGTGAGAAGGCTTTTCGTGTAAAGATGCTTGCTGCCAAGACTGATTCCTGGGACCTACACTTGGGAGGAGAGAGTGGATTCCTTCAAGTCGGTTTGCATCCTGCTGCACATGCTCAGCCCAGCCATCCCCGCCTTGCACAAACAAACCAACCAATCAATAAATGTAACTTTGAAGAGAAGACATAAATGGACTCCATACCCTGGCTGCCATCCCCTCACAGTTCAGCTATCACCTTTTCACGCTCCACCCACTTGCAGTTTGTTATGATGCCCTCTCTTCTTTCCCTGCTCCCTTTCCCTTCGCCTCCCTCACTTCCTTACACAGCAACCATATATTTGCTATTTGTGTCTTCCATTTGACAACAGAGCCTTGGACTGCTATGTTTACTGTAGTGCTTGAAACAGTACCCTGGATGCAACTGGAATTCAAAAATATTTGCTGAATAGAGAGAAGGTAAAGAATGTCTACTGTACTGAAAAATCAAAATGAAAACAAAAATAAAACCAAACCTCTCAACCCTCAATACCCCTCCTTTGAATATTATACGATGCTTTTGTGTTGTGGGGGTAAAAACTATTCTATATCAAATTTGGCAAGGAATTCTGTCTGCTTTTTTTCTTTCTTGAATGGAATTGGGCTGTCATGTCTCCCATGGCCATTCATTGAATGGGTGTTTCTATGGTTACCATGTTATTTCTAGTCAGAATCCTGTTGAGGAGAAACCTGAATTTGGTATCTCAGGAAGTCAAGATTCCCTTGACATCCTATAAAGATACCAATGAATTTCCACAAATCAGTTTCCTGCCTTATTCGGTAAATTAGTTGGGGAGATGGATTGGAAGACATCTTTGGGGTTTAGCTCTAGAGTTCTGCAAAAAATGCACCACAGGAAATAAATAAAAGGAGTTCCTAGTGTGTTTGTGGCAGTGATGATCCCTGTGAAGTCAATCCAATTTTTCTTTGCCTCCCACTGAGGGGGCCTGGCATCCTAAGGGGTCACCGTGCCCCAATCGTTGTACCTAAAGATGCTGCAAATTACGAATGCTGTTTGTTCTTTCTATTTTATTCTGGGAGCAGAAATACAGTTTCAGATGAATATATTTCTATAGCCTAATTTGTTAGTCCACCCCAGAAAACAACTGAACTATGCCTAATGATTGCATTCAATGAGAACATTAGGAGCTGGCTGTGCTGCTGCCCAAAGCAGCTAGCCATGTAACTTAGAAACATGCTGTACTCCGTGTGCTCGATTTCTACACGCCTAGAGAATCACTAAGGAGACAGAATTTTATTCCCACCTCCATCTCATTTCCTTTTGGTGTCCTCTATTTGATTCTGTCTGTTATTTATCCCATTTGTCTCTACGCTTGCTTCTATTACTTATAATCTGCTCAGGGCAAACCATATACAGCTGTATCCTTATTGAATTATGAAATAACAGAAGTACTTCTGCAACTATACAGGTATTGCATAAATAAAGAATATTGCAGAATGCAAATAAATTTGCATGTGTATAATACAAATAAGAGAAAATTTTCATGCACAAGTCCACCACTATAAGGAACTCAAAACCGGGGGTCAACATAATCTGAAATATGTTATTTAACTTTGGCATAATCTTTTCAAAATGTGGCTTGAGGAATTACATTTTAGGTCCTATAGTAATATATTCATTCCATGTGCCTTATAGTTTCTGTTTTCTGGCTTCCCTCTATAGGCTAACTCTGATGGCCCAAATGTTTTCCAGTACACATTAACCTTGAAATAACTAAGCTTTCATTCACTTAGACCCCTAACATTTATCGAGCATGTATTATGTGCCATGTATTCTGCTAGGAATGATGGTCTGGTCTCTAAGTTTAAGAAAATAAATATATAATTCAACACCCCAAAGCAACAGAAAAGATGATATAACAATCATATCATCAGGCAAGATGTTGTTAATTCCCTGAAACAAATACCTGCATGGATATGAAATCGTTGCCGATCTCTCTGGATAACTCTGTCCCTCATTTCCTTGGTGAATAGCCTCATTGATCCCTCATTAAAGCTTTCTCTACCTTTCCAAATTTAAAATAACCTAAAGCGAGACTCCCACGTAGGTTAAAATCATCCTTCTTGAGATGTATTTTAAAAGTAAACTGCTCTGTCTGTCTGGCATAGCTCATTACCTTCACAACTAAGAGCTATGCCATTTTCTAAGTCTATCTTTGCACTAAGTGCCCGCTACTTGACAAATAACACATAAAACCTGGTGGTAACTGCTTGACTGATCATGGTCTACCTACTGGGCTCTAAAACATATCTTTCAGTTTTGTCTCTTAGGGAAAATGGAAAATACTTGCCAGAGTAACTGAAAAAGTTAGTTTGGCAGTTTTTAGCAAAGATATTTTTTAAAGATTGAATAAGAGTGGATAGAATCAATGCTTAGATAAAGGGATTTCTGGGCTTGTGCAGACATGAAACTACAACATCCTACATAGGCCAAAGGACAGTGCAGCTGTACGGATCCTTATTCAGTTGAATATGGATGAAAAAGGGAATTTTGCCAATAAAATAGACCAAGCCCTATAGTCAGTTCCGAGGCAGATCTCTTTCTGAATGTGCCTAAAGAGGCACAGTTGTGGTTTCTTTCAGCCAAAAATAGCCTCAGATTTCCAATATCTACAGTAAGCTCCCTTAATTTATTTCTCTGATACTGAAATGGAAATGCTAAGATACTACAGGGCTCATGGCTGAGCCCCTTTTGACTTGCAGCTCTGATGACAGGAACTGTCCCAAGATCTCCCAGGGTAGACTGAACAAGGCTCAGCATATGTTCTGATCGTTTCCTGGAGCTTCACATTGGTTGAGTTACTATGTTTACTGCACTACAAGTACTTGACTATTAATTAGAATGCTATCAAAGATTAACCATGGATCCTAAGATGCTAGATGCTAGCACAATAAGGTACTAGATACTAGCACAACATATACTTTAGATTGTTTGGGATAGATTTATTTTGATTTTCATTTGTGTGTGTGTGTGTGTGTGTGTGTGTGTGTGTGTGTGTTTTGCCTTAATATACATCTGTACTCCAGTTCCATGCCTGGGGCCCATTGAGGGCTAGAAGGCATTGAATACCCTAGAATTGGAGTTTCAGATGAAAGTATTTACCATATGGCTGTTGGAAGTCAAACTCAGGTCCTTTGGTTAACAGCTAAGCGCTCTTAACTAACTGAGCACTCTCTTCAGCTTCAACAGTGGCTTAAGAGAAAGCTTTACAAGTCAAGTTCGAGAAAACATGCAAAACTAACTCCAACGAAACTCTCTAGTACTTGTATTTCATAATACCTACGCACTGGAAACCAAACCAAAACAAAACAAAAAAAGCTCTTGAATTAATTTTCATGTCTCAGTAATTCTAATTACCTGCTAATTTAACTCTTTTATTTTGGGACCTACCCCAAAGCCAAAAGATATTAAATATGTCAAGTTTGTACAGTATCATAAATTCCTAGTTTATTACTATCAAGTATTTGCAATATGATTAATTTTTAAAAATAGTGCTTGCAGCTGATCCTTACAGATAATGGGACACTGGCCAGCGTTCCCTTGCCAGTTCCACTATGTCAATGGCCTGGAGCACATTTTAGGATTTCCAGGATTCCTGAAATGTAATTTAATCATATTGTTGTCTTGTAAAAAAAAGTCTTGGGCTTATTCATTTCCTAAACCAACATTACTGAGCATGAGGCCCAACCCTGAGACTCTCATGCTGATAGAAGTGTAAGGTTCCCTGCCTTGCAGGAAGCCTGCTCAGGATTCTTACTCAAGTTCAATACCCTACAAAACAGCTAATCCAAATTCTAGTTTCAAACCTATTACCCTGGAGTGTGGGAACTCTGGAATGGACTAGAGGTTGGGAATCTTGTCTTACAACGAGACTTCAGTGGTAGAGAATGTACCACACTTTTCTACTCTTTATTGCTCAGGTTGTTTTGGTTAAATGGGTCTAGCCCTAAGGTTGTCCATCCCGCATAAAACTAAGAACATCAAAACAGCAAAGCCAGGAGCAAAACAAACCTTCTATCGCTCACTAGTTCCCAGTGTAATAATAGGAGAAGCCCGCAAAGAGTTTTGTCTTGACCACTTATGATTTTAGGGACCTACTAGTTTGGCTGTCAGCACAGCCCAGTTCTGCTCAGGCTGTAGGATTTGGAGAACTCTAAAGAAAGCTGAGTAGGAATCACATGACCTAGCGTATTTGTGTAGTCTGCCTTGAAGCAGACTGTTGGCTGTAGGCCTCTGACACATGGGGCCTTGATAGTCATTTCTATGTAATAATGACTTAGGGCTTCAGACTTGACTCTCCCAATGATAACTCTAAATTAAATTTATAGATATATTCATTATTTCTATTGTTATGAAAGGTTTCTTTTTAAAAGCTTGTCTTATTTATTTAAGTTTTTAACTGAGCAGATTGCCAAAGCATTTGTGATTTTAAAGTGATTCAAAATTGGTTTTTAGAAACACCTGAGGCAAAAGTCTCCTTTTGTTCTGAACATCTTACATTTATTAAAGCACTGATCTCTATTAAGTATGAAAATTGACATATTAGAAACAGCTTGAGACAAAATTGGGAGCAATTTTGCTCCCTGGATGAGAGCAACAAGATAAAGTCAGGGGCTAACGGCCCATGAGGCTACATGACTGTCAGTAAAGATGCAGGGGGTGGGGCAACTGGGAAAGTCAGAGAATCTATGACTCCTCACAAACCAGGGTTGCCTGGCAAGAAAACTTTTGATTCTCTGGAGATGTGGGAGCACTGGGAAGAATATGTAAAAGGTGGAAATGCTCGATTTTTAAAGTATACCCATTGCCCTTGGTCCATAACTTGAAATATGCTTGTTGCAAAGAAATTTAAATCGTAGATGAACTAAATGTGTCACCGCTTCTTAGTCAAAACTCTGCCTGCTCCCAAGCATGGTCCTGATAGGCCGGGCAGTCAAAGCTTTCTGTTGAATGGGGCTTTTATTTTTTTTATTTTGGTTTTTGAGACAGGGTTTCTCTGTGTAGCCCCTGGCTGTCCTGGAACTCACTCTGTAGACCAGGCTGGCCTCGAACTCAGAATCTGCCTGCCTCTGCCTCCCAAGTGCTGGGATTAAAGGCGAGTGAGAGCAAGAGCGAGAGCGAGAGCGAGAGCGAGAGCGAGTTTTCTATGTGTGAGTGAGTGACACAAGTATCTCCACTGTTCACTCTTTTCTCTCTTAGTGTCTCCTGTTTGGAGGTTTGGAAATATCTGTTCCCATGGCTGTGCAAGAAATCATCCTGTAATGACCTTCTGAAGAAGCAGGGCCTCTGTTCCTGTGGCCGACCAATTATATATAGGCCAGACAGTACAACTCATATTGGCTCTGCTGAGGAATCCAGCAAGCAGCATGATAAATCTTTATGATGAGTCCTGACTGGTGGACAGAAGGGAAAGAGACCCCTAACCCTACCCCAATTTTCTTTTTCATTAGCCTCCTGATACTATCTCCTGAATAATATTAAAAGTAAGCAGCCAATAAATATTGCACAAGCTCCCAATACTAAAAGCTGATAAAGTTTATAGTACTTATAAAATAAATAGAAGGAAATGCTTTCACTTTCCTTTTTACAGGTCTGTGGGGAGATCCTAGGTATAATTTATTGCTTCAATTTTAAAAATGTAGTCTCCCTTAACGCATGCTCTCCCCCTCCCTTTGGCATCTTATGTCCCAAGCAAAAGCACATGTGGACATGTCCCCTTACACACTGTCAAGGCTTTTGCTTCAGAGTCCAATTTCCATTGCAATTCTTTAATGAGACCTTTAAAAATAATTCTCTCATCAGTTCCCATTGCCACCTCTATTTCTTTTCCTATTGCTCCAGTAGTCCTTTAGTTAACATAGCAACCATTATTCCAGGGTATCTAAGCCTCCTTCTATTCTGTTTTTTTTTTGTTCTGTAGTACTTGTCAATACAGCCATTCCTTTATAAACATATGAGACAGACATATGGCTGCAACTGAATATGTAAAATTCCTTCTAGTAATGGACTTACAGACTTTGTCATTATTGAACATCAAGGCTTCTTCTGAGTGTTTGATGAGTAGGATATGAATGTCAATTCCTCCCTAAATGCAGAGATGGGAAGAGAAGACTAATATAACTCCTGGGCCTATATAGATAATCATTTTTATTATCTTATACTGCTTCTAGGTCCTGGAAACTAAGTCTTTGCTGAACATAAAAATGGCAAAAACGGTGGGCATCATCTGGTGTGACGTCTCTTTCATTTACACCATTCATGGTTCTACTTTTTTTGTGGTATTGTATTTTGAAAGCAAGTTTGAACTTGAATTAACTGACACCTTATATTTTTGGAATCAATGTTAAACCCTCCTTCAATTAATGCATTCTTCATAATATAAGGCAGAGACAGCAGTAGCATATCTGTTCCAGGATGAGATGGGACAAGAGTGTTGAGTTCTGTCTTCATCAGACTGGCCAACTTAAAAAGAAACAGCATCCAGGAATCCCACTTAAAGATTAGAGAAGTCAAGCCTTGCCAAGAGAGACATAAAGTACAGACGTGTCATAACAAGGCTTGCTACAAGAAAGTTTATTTATACTCATACATATTAGGACATATTTCAAAATGATGCATATTGTTTTAGACCATTAAGAAAACATCTCCTTAATTATTATTTTAAATAGCAATAGCAGATATTTACTAGGGCTTACTATGGGACTGGAGTTCAGATACATTAACTTATTATTTATCCCTGAAGTTTTATGATAAAACTGAAGGATAAAGTATTTGTGAAAAGTTAGAGATGAGAAAACTGATATTCCAACAGGTGAAGTAATTGGTACTAGAGGGGGTTAAACCCGTGTCTTCTGTAGTCTAAGCTAGTAGTATAACCAAATGGAATTCGAGAGAGCTGAGTCAGTGAGGTTCCTGAGGTTCTCACTCTGGTCTCTTGAAGATCTGAATCACTATGCGGTCATACCTATGATTTTTTTTAAAAAAAAGATATATGGATTCTTCAAAGTTGTTTGGTTTTTCATCTTTTGATTTTGTTACAGTAAAAGAAACCTACATAACATTCAGACACATTTGACCTTTCATTAAAAAGGCACTACAGCGGGCTAGGAACACAGCTCATTGACTAAAGTGCTTTCTATGCAAGTAGATCTGGGTTCAGATCTCTATCACTTGCATAAAAAGGCAGTGGGGGTGCAGGATCACACATTTGCAATCCCGGTTCCAGAGAAATACACAAGAGGAGCCCTGGAACTCCGTAGTTGACCAGTCTAGTCAAACTGGTGAGCTCTAGATCCAATTAGAAACCGTGTTGTTGTTGTTTGGTTTTTAAAATAAGGTGAAGAATGATAGAATAAGATACTTGGTGTTAACCTCTTGCTTCTACACTCATGCACATGCATGCACATGTACCTCCTACACATCTGCACAAACACAAATGCATGCATATGCATATACCACCCCTATACAAATTAAAGAGGTATCATACAATAGAGGTGAAACAAATAGGAAACATTCATGACTAAAGAAATTATGTTTTGATTTAGGATGATCTTGAAATTTATATTTCTAAAACACACATTTTTCCCTATAGCTTTGGAGGTGAAGGGAAGAAAATCTTTACAACTAGTATACAAGTATTTCACTCTCTGCTTGATAGTTTTCTTGAAAAAAAAATATTCTAGGAAATACTGGTCTTAAGAGATTTATGAGGAGTACAAAAGGAATAATTTTTGATACATTACCAAACTTTTAAGTAGACACTCAAATCTATTTCTATTTCCACCACACATTATTAGTCATATTGGTCTCCAGTCCAATTTTCTGTGTTTTCTTTCATTTGAAATATTTTTCTGCTAGCCATTAACCTTTGTATTAGTCAAGATTCTCCTGAGGCGAACCAACAGACATAGACAAATAAAACAGTTATTAGAGAAGTTGGTTTGGCTAATTGTGGAAGCTAAAAATGTCCCCCAAAGGTTGCATCTGCAGCACAGAAACCATGGCGTGGGAGTAACATAGTTAAAACCTTAGAGCAAGGCAAGGGGATGATGCCACTCTCAGGACCAGACCAGAGGGGTGAAGATCTGGGAGGGCCTGGTTTAAGTCTTATTCTGGAAACACTCTTACAGACACACCTACAGGTGCTCTCTCTGTCTTCTAGGCATTCTTAACCCAGTTATATGGATACCTAAAAGGAAACACCGCCTTGTCTTGGCTTCATATAGTTTTGTACTTTTTTTTTTAACCTTCTGTAACAGAACTATCTGGTTGTATTAGCTGTTAGCCTTTCTCATCAGTAATAAATATCTCTGTATAAGAACTAGGTTAGTTCCCTTCTCATAGAAGTGTGTAACCAATTTCATGCACATATGCCATTATGTTGAGACAGATTTAGTTCTGAAGATAGATTTTGAAACTAGATGTTAAAGAACAGATTCCAATAGAAAGAGAAATTAATAAGGTAGAACAGAATTCCCCCGCAGTCTGCACCCAAATCTCTGCTATGAGTGTTTCATGTCATTAGTATCATGCACATGATACTAATCAACTAATCTTGATTTATTAGCTGAAATCTACCTTCACTCAGCTCTCCTTAGATGGTACCAAATGACTTTTTCTGTCTCATGATCTCCATAACATCACATCAGTCTTCATGACTCCCTAGACTCCTGTTGATTCTGACAGTTCTCTGATACCCCTTGTTTCTGATCACCTTGACAGGTATGAAAATTGAACAAGTGTTTGAAAGGATTCTCCACCGCTGGAATTTTAGATTGTCTTGATAAGATAGAGTTTATAACTCTTTGAGAGAAAACACAGAGCTGCAAAACAGCGTTTTGATCACACCATATCTAAGGTATCCATAGAAACATGATCAATCATTGTTGAACTTCACCTTCCCTAGAGGAGTGTTTTCAGGCTTTTCTGTCACAGGGTTCCTCCCCTACTTCCTGTCTAGCCTGTGCTATTTGGAAGGAAGTCGCCAGTACTCACATCTAGATATCAAGACTTTATAGTCCCCTTCCTTTGGGACAAAGGAGCAGAATAAATGATTAGGAATTGTTTTGCAAATGATATTAGATTACTTGCTACTATGTATCATTTATTCAAACATTTGTTTGCATAAGTGTAGCATTATACATATCTTGTTTAATATAGTCCCAAACTACCTTAGCTCAGTCCTCAGGTTGCTCTGACCTTGGCTATTGGTTATTTGTTTTGTTACTGAGCCTTTTTTGAAATGCCTTATTAATAAACGGTCTTATTTTATTTAGTTGGTTTTACTGGCTTTGTAAAAATCTACTTTCTTAATCTCTGGTATGTAGGATAATCCGAGATCTATTTTGTATATTTTGAGCCTCAAGATAAGACAGCCTTTTCTCCAAACAGCCCTTGTGTTTGGTATCAGAAAATGGTACTGGGGTCTGATGTGGGTGCTGCTCCTCAGTGCTACCAGGGTGCTGTTACTTCTAGACTCAGTCTGCTGACACAGCAAAGAAGTGAGTGTGTGTATGTGTGTGTGTGTGTGTGTGCACACACAAGTATGCACATATCAACAAATGCTTCTACACTGTGAAGATCTATGTCTTTATTAAGCTGCACAGAGCTCATACCCATGTCTGTGATTCTGATCTATTACTCCATGAATCAATCTTGCTCTCTTCTTCTGTGTATCTGCAAATTCACACTCCAATACTAAAACACCTGGTTCCTACCAACCGCCATCTGCTATATATACAACGCTTTCTGAATTGCTAATCCAGACAGCTGTGAACAGGACTTCTGTGTAGTTCCTTTTACATTTAGTCATTCAGGCCCTGCTCCACTTACCTTTTAATGCTCATAGAACTAAACTTTTAAAAAAGAATTCTTTCATTATGTATAAAAATTTATATAGCCAGAGGGTAACATGATGTTTCAATATATATTGTGTCATGTTTTGACCAGATTAAACCCACCTATCTCCTGAAACATTCACCATTTCTTTATGGTAAAATCTTTCAAAACCCGTTCTATTTACTTTTTCAAAGGTACTGCAATTATTGTTATCTCTGCTCTGTACACTACTTTCCCCTCAACTCTTTAGTAGGGTCCTTACATACCTGAAATGCAGACAAGTGCTCTTGTCCCAGCCGGTATTCCTGTATGGAATACTATGATTTTCTGTATAGTTTTAAAAAAAATTTAAAGTGTTACTCTCTATGTAGTAAAGTTACATAGGTTTTAGGCAATCTACAGTGTTTGGCATATACATAGTTTAATTGTACTTCTTTCTCCCTTCCCTCAAACTCCTACTAACCAACTATGCTTTTCTTGCCTACTATTTTTGCCTTTCTCACAGTGATGTAGGTAGAATTGTTAAGTATGCAGTATTCTCAAACTGGCTGCCTTCATTTATCCATATGAACTTTAGGCTCACCCAGATCTTCTAGTATCTTCATACATCACTTGATTTTATTGTTGTCTAGTATTCCGCAGTATAACTGTCCTGTAGTTTTCTTACTTGTTAATTCATCACTTAAAAGACATCTCACTTACTCCTGTTCTTTGGAATATAGGAATAAAGTTGTTATAAACACCTATGTGAATATAAGCCTTTCAAGTCAGGGATGCAATTGCTGGATCTCGTGGTAAGAGTTACTTTGTGAAAAAATGATCACGTGGTATTCCAAAGAGGCTGGACCACAATGACACAGACTTCTTGTTCTATATCCCTGCAAGTGTTGTGCTGTATTTAGATTTTAACCATTCAAATAAGTAAATTAGGGGGTCTCATTGCTGTTTCAATTTATAGTTCTCACATGATATATGATATTGAGCCTCTTTTTATATGCATGTTTTCCATCTCCATCATTATTGAAGAAATGTCTGCTTGGGTTTCTTGTGAATTTCAGTTGTTTTCTTATTGGTTTGTATTATAATTTGTATTTATACTTTGAATACCAAGCCTATACCACTTGTGTACCTTATGAGTATTCATCTGAGTCTGTCACTTTAAATACTAATTCTCTTAATAATGTCTTATAAGGCAGATTTAAATTTTAATAAAATCCTGTTATTTTTTTCACTAAGAAACTTTTCATTAGCTTTGATAAGAATGCATGTATATGTATGTTTGGGTTATGTGCACATGCACACATATGTGCCACATCAAGTTTGTGCATGAAGAGGACAATGTCTAGCAGTCATTTTTCTTCTTCTATCATGTAAGTATCAGGGCATGAACTCAGGTGTCAGGCTCACTGACAAGAGCCTATACTCACTAAGCCAACTCATCAGTCTGTGTTTTCATTAATGAATCTTGGCTTTGGTGCTTTATCAAAAATGTCATTATTATGCTCAGTGTCTCTTAGAGTTTTTTTCTCATATTTTCCAGAAATTCTTGTTTGGTGTATTTTATATTGAATATATATGTTCCCTGCTGAATTTTTCTGAAAAAGTATATGTTGCATATTTTGATAATGCTTATGCAAGTAGATATCCAGTGTTGAAATGAAAAGGCTATAACCCATCTGTTCTGCATTGAAGTGATTTTGTGTTTCTATCAGAGATCAATTGACTATTTGCCAAGATAGTTAGGCTGTCTTTATCTGGACTCTCCGATTTCACTGATCTGTGCCCTTTGAGCAATTCCCAGTATTTGATCATTATATCTTTATATTGAATCTTGAGATTGGATAGTATTGACCTTCTAATCTAGATCTTTTTCAAAATTATATTAGATATTCAGTCTTTGCTTTCTCATATGCAATGGTTTCAATATATCTCCCCAAATTTGTATGTTGGAACCTTAATTCCAATGCAACACCGTTGGATGGCCAGGCAGAACAGGTGCTGTTTAAGTCATAGAGTCAACTACCATAAATATATTAATACCATTAGAAAAGAACTCCAAGGAGTTTGTTTGCTCTTTTATATCCTTGTCCTTCTGTCTACTGCAGATGACAGGGGTAAGAGGCTCCTCATAAGTTTCTGTTGTCTCTGCCTTAAACCAAGAAATGAATGACTTAATCTTTGTAAATAATATAATCTCATATATCCTGTTATGCCAACATAAAGTGGACCAAGTCTCTGTATAAACCGAAGCATATGTACATGGACAGCTACAATTTACAACCCGAGAATTTAATTTGGATTGTGGTGAATGGATATATGAACTTGGAAGAATTTATATTTTAACAATATTGTCTTTTAATCTGTAAGCATTTAATCTCCTTCCTACATGTAGGTCTCCTTTCATTGGAATTCTACAGGTTTTTTTTTTTTTTTTACAAGCGGATATGCATCTATTTCACTAGATTTATACTTTGAAATTGCAATCTTCTCTCTCTCTCTCTCTCCCTTCTCTCCCTTACCCCTCTCTCCCTCCCTCCCTCCCTCCCTCTCTCTTTGCATGTGTGTGTGTGTGTGTTGACATGTGTGTGGGAACAAATATGTGTGCATGTATATAATGGATGATGGTTGAATCTGGGGTCTTCCTCCTGCCACTAATTCAGCAAGTCTGACTAGTTAGCTTGTTCTGGGAGGTCCCCTGTCTCCACCTCTACTGCTTGTCCTGGGAGTACAATCACTACTATCTGGCATTTGTATGGGTACTAGGAGTCTGAACTCTTGGCCCTCACACTTGCATAACAAGTACTTTACCTGATGAGCCACCTACCACCACTATATTGCATTGTTGGTTGTTGCTAACTTTAAATTATAATTGTCTATTGATGTCTATTCATTTTTATTTACATCCAATTTTTTTACTTTTCATTAGAGATTTCTTTTTTAGCTTAAGTGTCACTTACCAGTAGTGTCCAACCTACAGACATTTTGGGATTTTTTTTCAACTATCTTTCTATTATTGAGTTTTATGTTGATGCAGTTTGGGTTAGACAGCATAATTTGTATGATTGCTATTGTTCTAAACATCTCTGGGTGTGTCTTGAGTGCCAGAACAGAACGTGGTCTGTCATAATGAGTTTCCCATGAGACCTTAAGAACAATGTTTATTCTGTGGCTGCATAAGGACTTCCATAAATGTCAGTGAGCTCAAGTTGACTGATGGTGTTGTTTGGGCGAAGTCTTCCTTACTGATTTTCTGCCTGTTTGATCTAACAATGACTGTAAAAAGGGTGTTAGTGCTCTCGCTCAAATCTACTGGATTTGTCTTCTTTTCCTTGTTCCATCAGGGCTTGCCTCTCATATTTTGACACGTAGCTGCATACCCTTAACGATTGCTGTGCGTAGTGGGAGAGCTGACCTTTCATCGTTTGTAATGTCAGTAATAACTTTCCTTTTCCCAAAGCCCCCCTTTGACTAAGATTAATACAGCTCCTCTCACTTTCTTATATTTTTCCAAATGATTCTATTTGTTTAGAAGAACCCTTTGTGTTTTGTTAAATTACAGTAAGTCTGTAATAGAGCATATGTAGTTGAAAGCTAATTTTTGTTTGCTTGTTTTCATGCTCCATTCATTAAGAAAGTTAGATTGATATCTACTATGTTTGTATTGTCTATCCTTTGTATTCTTATTTACGTCTTTTGTTTTCTTCCACTATCATTTTCCTTCCTTGAGTATAATTGAATATTTTATATGATTTATTTTCTTTTTCCTCTGAATATAGAAGCTATAGAAATCATATTTTAGTATTTGTCTTTAAGTTTAAAATATATATTTAGAACGATTCTAAATATGCCATTAAACACTACCACAATGCCTCACAAGCAACGAAAGTATGTTTTCACAGTTGATTGTCAATTCTTTCTTCTCGCCATCATGGAATTTACTTCTCTACTCATTTAATGCGCTTGAGTCGCTGAGTAGTGTTGAGACTGGTACTTGTAATAGTCATCAGTCAGGTTAGCCAAGAACAAGAAAAAACAAATTTTGACTATACTTTATTTCTTCTCCACTTCTCTTCTTTTCTCTATGTAGGTCCAGGTTTCTGACCTTTAACATTCTTCTTTTCCCAGAAGAACTTCTTGTAACATTTTATTTTAAACTCTTTGTGACTATAGGAATCAAACCCAGAGCACTGATGAATGCCAGGCAGGTGATTTGCAAAGCCAGCGCTATAGCCCTCGCCTCTCCTCACAATTTACATAGTGCTGTTTTCTAGCCCTGAATCCTCTTCATTGATTGCAAATGTCTTCATTTTCCATACTTTATATACTTGCACAAGATAGTGGACTCCAGGTTTGTCCTTTGTTCATTTTTGATACGTTAAATACATTCTATTTTCTCATTGCTTACCTGGTCTGTGAGGAGAAGTCTGTAGCAAATTTTGAAATTTTTTTTCCTTTGTAAGTAATATGTTTTCATTATACTTTTGACCTTCAAAATCTTCTTTGGTTTTCTTACCAAAGGTTTTCCTATACAAATATGTGGATCAGAGGATCAGAGGCCGGTGCCCTGAGCAGATCTTGGGGGCAAATTCTGCAGCCAGTCTGACAACACCCAGAGGAAGCTCTACTCCCAGGATCCTAAGGATAAGAGGTGAGGAGGACACATCTGTCACAACACTGGGAATAACTGGACCAGCGGGGCTCAGGCACACAGGAACTCGACCAGATCTGAGTCTGTCTAGCTTGGTGCCCTGAGCATACCTTGGGTCCAAACTCTGCAGTGAGTCCCATAATACCATACCCAAAGGAAGCAATACTCCCAGGTGCTTTAATTATCCCAGGATCCCAGGATCCCAGAATCACAGGATCACAGAGACAGCTTGACTCTGAGGAGTTCTGACATAACCAGGATCACAGGAAGGACAGGCCCCAGCCTGACTTAGCCAGGGTAGGTAGCACTAGAGATAAGCAGATGGCAGGAGGCAAGTATGAGAACATAAGCAACAGAAACCAAGGTTACTTGGCATCATCAATTCTCCCACCGTAGCAAGTCCTGGATACACCATCACACTGGAAAAGCAAGATTCGGATCCAAAAATCACTTCTCATGATGATGATAGAGGACATTAAGAAGGACATAAATAACTCCCTTAAAGAAATACAGGAGAACACAGGTAAACAGCTAGAAGCCCTTAAAGAGGAAACACAAAAATCCCTTAAAGAACTATAAGAAAACACAATCAAACAGGTGAAGGAAATGAGCAAAATCTTCCAGAATCTAAAAATGGAAATAGAAACAAAGAAATAGAAAAGGAGACAACCATGGAGACAGAAAACCTAGGAAAGAGATCAGGAGTCATAGATGCAAGCATCACTAACAGAATACAAGAGATAGAAGAGAGAATCTCAGGGGCAGAAGATACCATAGAAAACATTGACACAACAGTCAAAGAAAATGCAAAAAGCAAAAAGGTCCTAACCCAAAACATCTAGGAAATCCAGAATGCAATGAGAAGTCCAAGCCTAAGGATAATAGGTATAGAAGAGAGTGAAGACTCCCAACTTGAAGGGCCAGTAAATATCTTCAACAAAATTATAGAAGAAAACTTCCCTAACCTAAAGAAAGAGATGCCCATGAACATACAAGAAGCCTACAGAACTCCAAATAGACTGGACCAGAAAAGAAATTCCTCCTGTCACATAATAATAAAAACACTAAATGTATTAAACAAAGAAAGAATTTTAAAAGCAGTAATAGAAAAAGGTCAAGTAACATATAAAGACAGGCCAAGCAGATTACACCAGACTTCTCACCCGAGACTGTGAAAACCAGAAGATCCTGGGCAGATGTCATACAGATCCTAAGAGAACACAAATGCCAACCCAGGCTACTATACCCAGCAAAACTCTCAATTACCATAGATGGAGAAACCAAGATATTCCATGACAAAACAAAATTTACACAATATCTTTCCACAAATCCAGCCCTACAAAGAACACCAACATAAGGAGTAAATCTACGCCCTAGAAGAAGCAAGAAAGTAACCTTTCAACAAATCCACACAAACATAATTCCACCTCTAACAACAAGAATAATAGGAAGTAACAATTACTTTTTCTTAATATCTCTTAAATATGAAAATTAAGATTACCAACTTATCCTAATTGATTCAAATTCAAAAGTATGAGGAATTGAAAATTTGTTGGCTATAATCTGGTGGACTATCTAATTTGGTAATTGGAGAAATAGGTCCAATATTGTACTATTCATATACATTTTCTGCTTGTTTGTACCTGACAGTGTCTTTTCGGGTACCAAATAAGGATCTCGAAACCATGCTTCTCCTATCTCAGCCTCACTATTAGTAGGATTGTTTATTTGATGTTTTTACACTATACTATGTTTTTCAGAACAGCTTACATATTTCAAAATTATTTATACAGGCAAAAGAAACATGAACAATTAACTTGGGAGGTGGCTTACAGGAGAACAACAAAGAATGAGTCTGAATGCTTTGCTTGATGTTTGTAACTATTGTATCAATTTTGAAGAGAACTTTCTAAGTTACTCTTTCTTTGAGATGAATGCTTTTCAAAATCATCACTGCCAATGAACCAGATTCTTATCTGCACCTAATGTCTGCACCACCCTCTAAGCAGAGCCATTGTTCATTGAAACAGTTGGTGAATGACTTCATGGATTAACCATCTTAATACGCACACCATTTCGGATAGACAGTCTTGATACACACACCATTTCTTAAGTGAATATAATCTGTTTTCTGTGGGCTGAGAATGAAGACAATCATTCTAGTCAAATAGCTTTGACCATAGCAGGAAAGGCACAGCAGAACCATCAACTCTTAGCTTAGCTACTAGGGAGGTAAAATCTTTTGGTGATGTGAGGGGCATTGAAGTATTCTTATAACAATGAATTCCAATGTCTAAAATTGTTCTTATTTTGGACTTGTACTACAGTAAGAGCCAAGATTTTAAACTCTTCTAAAAACAAAACAAATAAAAAAAGAAAAAGACTTTGTCTATTTATGTTCATTTAAAAAACTAGTAGTGATGTATTATTTTAAAATATTCAGCTAATATATTTGGAGTTATTTAAAATTTATAGTGGGAAAAAAGTATGTATTTTCAGTATTGCTTCAGACAAGCATCTACATAAGACTGTTTAATTGATTGTTTTATATCAAACAACTTTTATACTACTTATTTTTATTGTTACAATATTTTATAATTTTTCAAGAATATGACAAAATAAAAAAGGTATTGCAGGTATTGAAGGTGGGTCTCTGGGATGAGTTGGGGTACAAAAGGGAAAGAAGAATGTGATGTAATTCTATTGACTTAAAATATGTTTTAAAATGTTAACAAATTCAGATCAAATGAAATTATGTATCTTATCATAATGCAATAAAACTTAAGTCAATTAAAAAACAAATATGTGTCAATGTGTACTTTTTGATATGTATATTTTATGCTTGTCTTTGAACTTCCTAGATCTTTACTTTGTTGTTTATCAGTATTTCTTTTTTCTTTTTGTCTTTTATTTATTTTTTTACACTCCAGATTTTATTCCCTGCTCCAGGTCTATATCCCATACCTCCTATCAACCCCCTGTCTTCAGTAGGATATCTCTAACCTTTACCTCCCACCCAATCAGACCTCTAAATTCCCTTGGGCCTCCAGTCGCTTGAAGGTTAGGTGCATCTTCTGTGACTGAACCCAGACCTGGCAGTCCTCTGCTGTATATGTGTTGTGGGCCTCATGTCAGCTGGTGTATGCTGCCTGGTTGGTGGTTCACTGTTTAAGAGATCTTGGGAGTTCAGGTTAATTGAGACTGTTGGTCCTCCTACAGAGTCACCCTCCTCAGTTTCTTCCAGTCTTTCCTAATTCAACCACAGGGGTCAGCAGCTTCTGTCCATTGGTTGGGTGCAAATATCTTCATCTGACTCTTTCAGATGCTTGTTGGGTCTTCCAGAGTTTGGTCATGATAGATCCCTTTTTGTGAGTGCTCCATAGCCTCAGTAATAGTATCAGGCCTTAGGACTGCCCCTTGAACTGGATCCCACTTTGGGCCTGTCACCCGACCTTCTTTCCTCAGGATCCTCTCCACTTCCATTCCTGCAGCTCTTTCAGACAGGAACAAATATGAGTCAGAGTTTTGACTGTGGGATGGCAGCCCACTCCTTCACTTTATGCTCTGTTTTCCTGCTGGAGGTGAGCTTTATAAGTTCCCTTTCCTTACTGTCTGGCATTTCATCTAAGGACTCTCCCTTTGAGTTCTAAGAGTCTCTCACTTCCCAGGTCACTGATGTATTCTGGAGGGTCTCCCCAACCTCCTATTTCCAGAGGTTGCATGTTTCTATTCTTTCTGCTGGCCCTCAGGGCTTCAGATCTTTTCTCTCACCCAATACCTGATTAGGTTTCCATCTCCCCCCTATTCCCAACCCCCATCCACTTTCCCTCCCTCCCCACTTATGATTGCTTTCTTTTCCCTCATAAGTGGGACTGAGCAGTAGTACTAAGTCATTTTTAACTCAAATAAGTTTTCATTTTTGGTATCCTAGTTAATCATGTTTACAGCTTTGAAAACTATTCAATGTCTTTTAACATTCTGTTCTATTTCTATAAAATTATTTTAGTTTGATTTTAGTCTGACAACTTATCTTTAAAAAACTTATCTTTTTTAAAAAAATTTTATTAGATATTTTCTTTATTTACATGTTAGATGATATCTCCTTTCCCAGTTTCCCCTCTGAAAAAAGAAAAGAAAAACAAAAAACAAAAAACAAAAAACAACCCTGTTCCCTCCCCTTTGTCTTCAGATGCCAGGCTAAAAGTTTGCCTTGTGACATTTTTTTTTTTTTTTGCTAAGCCTGTTTAAAAAACTAATCTATTTTCAATTTTTTCTTTGTTGTAAGAATGGAAACAACAGTACCTCAGCTTTTTTTTCAGAGATCCTTCTAATATACCAGTATGGTGCCTCATGTAAGCAAGTGTTTACTAAAATACAACTTTAAAGTAATATGTAACTATGTTCATGTTTCTACAATGTCTAACATAGTGTAGGCACAGAGACTATGATGTGGAGATCACTCACCAGCCTTGGTTTCTCCTCCCAACTGTTGTCTTATATTTTAAAATATGACTCCAATAGAGTTCTGTAGCATTATATGTGTGCTTATCTGAATTTTTACTCTTTCAATAGACACATGTCTGTTATGTGCTTATTAATTATTAGTGTTATTCCAGATACTTGGAATGTGGCAGCAGACAAAACAAAGGTGCTGACTTGGCACCTTATCTATATATCTATACATCTATACATCTATAAATCTATACATCCATATATCTATATAGATAATAATCACAAGTAAATGAGCATAAAATGCATAGCAGAAAGTTAGAAGGTTAATGACAAACTTAAGACTAGAGTGGTCAGGAAAAACTTTATTATTTTTACTTTCATTCTTGTTAAATATCTTTTCATTTGTTTAGTTCTTATATGTCAGTATATCTCAGTATATCCATGTAGTGTAAGTATTACTGAGCTTAGCTTTATACTACTGAAATGTACTTCCTCGATATTATTAAAATATTATGGTACACTTACTGTTAGGTTTGTTTCTTCTTCAACATCCCACCATGAGTCAGAACTCTTCTATATGTTGAAGAATGAGAGATGCCATTATATGCCCTGGGAGTATTGGTAGATGTGAACATTTAGATAATTTCAAATTGACGTCACCTGATATTGGTCTGTTCTAAGATAAGCAGGTATTGATTTCAGTGGTTCTTCTCTTACAGCCTTCCGTTAATCCTGTGAGGGTCAATCATTCCTTGAGGTTACCTCTCCTTTTCTCCCTAAAGAAGAAACAAAAGAAAATTGGAGTATGCCCATGGAGTGTAAGAGCAGACAGGTACCTAGGTTTGTTTCTAATCTAGATAAAGATAACATTTACTCCACCAAAGAATGAAACAACTCCACTCAATACTGCCCTTTGTTGGGGGCATCAATGCTATTCATTTCTATAGTCTGTACTTGATGTTTCTCTTGTCATACAGATAGCTTTGTTGAGAGTTTTCTTGAGAACAGAACTCTTAAAAGGAACTTTAACTTCACACATAAGACCAGTTTGAATGAGCATTCTAAAGAGATTAGATAGTCACAACATCATGTAGCATTAAACAAAAAGGGAGGCAGACTCACTCCTATCTGAAATAAAACAATACAACATTCTGAAAAGAACATTAAATAAGCAGAATACATATGCTATTACTTCCCAAATACTTTTGTCTGTTTTGAATAAGAAAATTTGCAACTTTTAAAAGCATGAGAGTCAAGAATGTTGCCAAATATCTTGGAAAATGACTGAAGAGTTGACAATGACACTCAGGGTTATCTAGTCTGAAAGTGATGACAAAATCAGAGGGTAGGCAGAAATACTGAAGACACTTCATTGAAGAAAGTTTACATAGAATAAATGATAGAGTTAAAGAATTTGTAACATAGTTAAGTATTCTGGAAATAAAATTTTAAAACAGGTGACATTATTTCATACCTATCAGAATGTAGATATATCATAATTATATAAATATATGTGTATATATGTATACATATGTGCATGTGTGTGTATGTATATGTGTAGGTATGTATGTTTGGATGTAATGAGACTCAATGTATGCAAGGATTTGGAAACCATAGGTCACTAACTAATTATCAATATAAATAAAAAATAGTACAGATAACTTTGTTATCACTCAAATCTGAAGTTTCTTAAATATACTGTGTAACTACTATGTGGTCCAGAAATTGCACTCCTAGGCATTTATCTCAGTGAAATAAAAATGTTTACATAAAACCCTAGTACTATTATTATTATGATTATTGTAGCTTTTTTCCATAACAGTCCAAACTGTAAACAATCCAGGTGCCAAACAATCAATAAATGGTAGTATTCATGCCACAAAATACCTCTCAACAATAGAAACGCTTTGTCCTTAATTCCATCATTGTCAGAATCCTGACACCATTATGGAATCAACTCTCTTTTTCTAAACCTTCTAAAATGTTAAGTACACACAATTTTATAATGTTGGTGTTTTCTTATATGTTCTAAATCCTCAATTGAGATATGCTCTTCTTGGGCAGACACATGACTTTCAGGTGACACAGAGCACTGAGTCCTTGAGAAACGTTCAAGGCATGCTTCAGCAAATCATTAGAATATTTCTTCCAGCAGCCCTTCTCAGTTTCTCAGACTGAGCAATCTGTAATTGCAACAGGTTACACTCAGTTCATTGAACTTCTTCAGAGTCCTACAGGACCCAACTCCTTAAATTTTTTTTCTTGTCTCCTGTGACACACTACTATTTCAATTCCTCTCTTTGATTTACTTTTATCATTTATTATCTACTGCTAAATATAAACATTACTTAAACAATTTTATCTAAAGCTGGGAGATGGCTTAGTTCATAAACTGTTTGTCATCTAAACTGAAAGACTCAATTTATATTACCGGTGTCTAGGTAATTACTGGTGGTAATTACCTATTACATGGCAGTAATTACGTATAAACCCAGGGCTGGGTTGGGGTTGGGACAGAACTATCCCTGCAGTTTGTTTGACAGCTAGTTGAGGCAATCATTGAGCTCCAGACTCAGTGAGAGATCCTGGCTCAAACTGTAAGGTGACAGTGATAGCGGAAGACACCAACATTGACCTCTGTCCTCCACACGTGTGCACAAGCATCACACTCATACATAATGTCTTACAAGCACATTTCTTTTCTTCACTTTCATTAGCATATTTTGACCCCTAAAATAACTTTTAGATAGTTCCTAATTTTTAACTAGACTTAATTTGATGAATAAAGCTATCTTGATGTGTCTGTGGCTCTTCCAAAAAAACCCCAATATTCTCCAAGTACAGCACGTTGTCTTTTCTCACTGGTTTCCTAGATAGTGTCTTTATTTTGGATTATGTTTTATAAGGATCTCACCAATACTAATAGCATACTCTGTGTAATCAGTCTTGATTATGACCACACAGACTTTAGAAATTTGCCCAAGGAAGGCAGCATACTCTTCTGTACTAGGAAGGCCCTCACCCCTCATAGTTCCATCTCTAATCTCCGTACATTATGTTGGTTCGTCTGCTCAATCATTGTCACAACAGGTACACAAAGGCATGGGTTGACAGAGGTCAGCTGGACTAAAGATCTTTTATTCTCTGATCTTGGACTGCTATCCCATTTGACATCCTGAAGAACTGACTTAAGCATTCAGATACAACCATGTAGTACAGCTTTGGCCAGTAGAGAATAAGAGATTGAGACCTTAAGTATAAGTTTCACCAATTTGACCCACCTAATGGATATTTCTGAAATCTATTCTCTGTGAAATTTCCAGCACATTGGATCAAACCTCAGGTTTTTTTTCAGCTGTAATTCCCCCAGCAACACTTCCTGGAACTGGCATTTCCATTTTCATCTCTCAGTCTTCTCCCAACCTAGTTAAAATTTCTTTTACAAACAGACTACATGACCCTTTTCTTTTCTCAGACTTCAGCATTTTAAGGGAAGACAAGACTAAAAGTCAGTACCTGAAATGCCAGGGTAAGTGATTTCAATTTCATTCACAGAAAACAAAAAGTCACTGAAAATTTAGTAGCTATGTTAGCAGGATCACTGTATTTCAGGGTTTAAGATAAACTGTCTAAGAGTTTCTACTATTTCGAGGGTAGTGAAGGGAAGCCAAAGCATTGGATTGAAGGCTGAGGACTAGAATATTGTATCCAATTGGAAATGATCTGATATTTTGTGCCTTTGGGTGGTTCAGGATGGTCAACAAGACCATACAACTTTATATCTGGGTCTTAGAGGTTAAGTTATGTTCTTATTGCACCTCCCAGATTTACATGTTGATGTCATACCCTTTAGTATTTTGGAATGTGACTTTCTTTGGGTATAGGGTCACTGACAGTGTATTTATTTAAAATTACATTATTATTGGAGTAGGGTTGGCCCCTAATTCAGTATGATTGTTTTCCTAAAAAAATAATGGACATAGATAGTCAAAGCCTGATCCCAACAGGAAGATGAAAACAGAGTAGTGTTGCTATCAATCTACTGCCACTTTGATTTTCAGCTTCTAATCTTATAGCCTTTAAGACAGCATATTCCATATTTAAGCCATCCAGTCCATGATAGTCTGCTGTGACAACCCCAGGAAGCTAACACACTAACATGGGTAATGAAACATCATTAATACAAGTAAAGAAGCCAAGAAGGGAAACCTACTGAGGTGAAGAGGAAACATGGAAAGAGATAGTACATCAAGAGTTTGGCATATCTGGATCATTGAATGGGATATATCAGAGGCATGAGTATAAATTGGAATTCTTGTGTGATGGAGTGAGAAACATGGTCCCCATTAATTGATCTGGAAAGCAAAGCATTATGTGACTAGGAACGAACTAGTCTTCTGCGTGTGACTAATGAGTCTGTACTTGAAAAGCATCCTCTCTCTCTCTAAAGCCTTGGGTGCAGAGAGGAACCAATTAGGCAAATTGAGTGAAATTCAGATAAGGAATTTATGAGAATGGAAGACTGGCTTTGAGAAAAGATGAAAGAAATGTACTTAGCTAGACTAAGTGTTGATTAAGTGGAATTTGATGATAGGGGACACATGTTTTAAAGAGGAAGCATCAAAGAAGAAACAAAGTGACACAAAGAGAAAGATGCACACGAGATACCAATTTTAGTAATAATTTTATTTCTTATAAACAGGAAGATAAATTAGTAATGTGTCCCTGGGAAAACATTTCTAACAAGATCACAAATGCAGAAGTCACAAAATGAGTACGTTAGATTACAAATATTTTAAAGTTTGAAAGAAATTCTAAGTATATATTGAAAGCAAACAATAAAATGAGAAAAAAGTGTATCTTTTATCGAAACTTTTATATGTATACAGTTAATAGATAGCCTTTATGATATAATCTTATTACCAAAAACTTTAGTATATTTAATTTTAAGTTAGGAAACAGCTGAAATGATAGTAAGTTAAGGTAAACAAGTAGTTGAAAAGGTGCTTCAAGTAACTTCTCAAATCATGTGAATTCAAATTATAATTTTTGTTTTAAGAACTGCATTGGTGAATACACAGAAAACTGATACTCTTGCACTTTAGTGAGAGCGTTAAAATATATGTAGCTTTTTTCAATATAATTTCAAAATTGTTTTCAAAAATTTAAATGTGCTTATGCTTTATTTTGTCCAATCAATTTCTAGGAAATTATTCTACAGAAACTCTCAGAAATTCTTGGAGGAGTATATAGCATGATGCTTTTCCGAATAACTGTTTGGGTTGGGGAAAGTTAGAAACAATCTAGGTGCCACTATTAATAAAGTAAGGTTTAGGAATGAATAGCAAATTATACAGGATGCAAGATGGTAGTGACAGCTGTGAATACAATGAAGTCAGTGTAACAACGAGGTTGTTTTCCGTATAATTGTTACATGCTAGAAAGACATTTATGACATATTTTTAAGTGTCAAAAGTTATAAGTGAAGTGTTGGTAGTAAGCACATAGATATGGAAATCATTGTTTAAAAAGCCTTACTTAAAAAAAAAGGCCTTACTTACTAATACTTATGACTGGGAGATGAGAATGTGGATAACTTATATATCTTTTTGAATGTGGGTCATTTGAGTGTGAATGCATTCATTTTATGATCATAAGTTCTCAGAAAAAAAATCCAAGTTAAGAGAAAGAAAATCCTGTAGTCCATTGAGTGGTGAGAGAATAAGAGAACCATCTAGAAGGCATGTTCAGTGTGAGATGTCTACATGTCGATGTCCTTTTAAGATATCTTGTTATTTTTTTTCAAAATCAGTAAACTCAAGATGAAATTTTACCTTGGTAAATCCATTCTAATATATCTTTAAATATTATCCATTTACATTTAGAGCTTTATGGAAAACTTTCTAGTGAAAAGTACATTTATGTTTCTCCAAGGTGCAAGCTTGAGTTAGAGGCTGAAAAGTTGGACGAAGGAGGAGAATCACTCCAGTGAGCTTGACCAATGATGGGTGTATTCATACTAATAAGGCATTGGTTCCTTTCTAATTTCATTACTGGTGCTAGGTATCTCAGTTAGGGTTTCTATTGCTGCAGTGAAACCCTATGACCAAAAAGCAAGTTGGTAGGAAAGACTTTATTCAGCTTACATTTCCATAGTACTGTTCATTATTGAAGGAAGTCAGAACAAGAAATAAAACAGGTAGGATCTTGAAGGCGGGAGCTGATGCAGAGGCCATAGAGAGGGGCTGCTTATTGGCTTATCAGTTTTACAGCCTGCTTTTTTTATAGAACCCAGGACCACCATCCCTTGGATGCCACCACCCACCATGGGCTGGGATCTCCCCTGATTGACACTAATTAAGAACATGTCCTACAGCTGGATCTCATGGAGGTATTTTCTCAATAGAGGCTCCTCCTCTGAAGACTCTAGCTTGTTTCAAGTTGACTTAAACCCAGTAAGTAAACTAGATGATAGAATATCTCACTATATTTGGGGAAAAAAGACAAATAACAGATACAAAAGGCATTTCCAGGTAAGACTGTTCCTTGTTCTGTGAGAAAATCAAAGTATTTCAGCCTGTAAGACATCATATCTTGGGGGAAAGTGTCATATCATATGTGGATTAGCTATTATTTAAGATTATTCAGCACTTGGCTCTTCCCCTGGTCTCTAGGTGACCTGCCCTGTTTTCCTGGCTTCAGGTATGAACAGAAGGCCAAGATTTACACCCTCACAGCCCCTCATTCTCCTAGGCATAGCCTTTAGTTATGAGTCGAGATCTTGAGATCATTGGTATCTATCTTAGACTCAGTCCTACTAAAAGAACATGACTTAAAGAGTGATGTGAAAGTGAATTATTAGGAAATGTGTCCCCCAAAAAGATGTAGATAGAAGGTGAGGAGGTAATGTGATTTGATTCACAGAAGAGTCATGCAAGGGTATAGTGTGTGGGATTATCCTGTAAGGAGAATCTTGATGGAAGTCATCCCACCCGCCCAGGGTTCAACTGCTCACTGGCTATACTTTATTACAGTAGCTGCATTCCATGAAAAATCAGAGAAAAGAAAAAGAACATGGAGTGGGGCTAAAAAGAGAGCTCATATGCTTTTAATGCCCATCTCCCAGAGGAGACCCATAGGATTCATTTAATTTTTACAGTATAGAAATTGTGACAAATTATGAATGTTGCCAAACAAGAAAGCTCATTAGAGGCTGGGTGGTGGTGGCACATGCCTTTCATCCCAGCACTTGGGAGACAGAGGCAGGTGGATTTCTGAGTTTGAGACCAGCCTGGTCTACAGAGTGATTTCCAGGATAGCCAGTGTTACACAGAGAAACCCTGCTCGAAAAACAGAAAAAAAAGAAAAAGAAAAAGAAAAAAAAAGAAAGCTTATTAGAGGTACAGGATTCGGTGATTTTTTTTTTAAGCCTGGGGCCAGCCATATCATTAATCTCTGCCTAGCACATACTCAAATTTCACATGCCCTAAAGAAAGCAGGTATTCAGCACCAAACACATTATTTGTGTTAAATTCTGAATACAGTGATTCACTTTTGAACAAGGGAGCTAAGAGTTTGTTTCCTTACCTGTCTGCCATTGTTTCAAGGACACTTGCCAGGAACAGATTTCCAGGCACTCTTAGACTTCTGTAAGTGTTATCTAAGCTGGTTCCACAGCCTGAGGGCAAGTCCTTTGGCAAAGGGATGAGGTGCTGATTGTAGTGAGTGACAGCTCCTGCTGAGAGGCAGACCTAGAAGATGGACCTGGGCCTGAGGGGATGTAGATAAAGGACTGACAGCAATTGTTACCCTCACCCACCCTGGGATGGTGTATCCTCAACGAAAACTCAGAAGACCCTTTCTTGAGAAGGAAGGTATAAGGCAGAGTGTGAGCCTCAAGCTGTGTGGAGCCATATTTTCCACCAAGTGTGAAGGAGCTTTCCATGGTGGCTGAAGATGACAGGCTTCAATAAACCACAGACAAACGCTACCTGTTGACATCAGGTTCTCCTTGAAGCCACCAGCCCCTCCACCTCTCCTTTGCTTTTAGTCATGGTGAATGTCCCCTTTCCTCTCTGTGTACTGCATATCTGCTGGTTTAATTTAGCTTCGTGACTTGCAAGTACTTGAGAAAGGCTTTGACTCTGTAAAATAGGCTGTGTTTCTAATGTGATAAACCCACTAGGCCATGGAAACATGATTCAGAGACATTTCAGGGTAAATTTTATTTCCCTTTGAAGGTAGGAATAGGATTTCATAAGTTTGGTCTGTCTATTTTGTAAGAGATTTTGACAAACTACAACCAGATCTACCATTCCCACTCATATAGCTAGCCACCTCTTTCACTTTAATTTATTAGATCTGTTTACAGAAATTATGAGGTTAAAATTTTAATATTCTTAAATATGTTTTTTAGTTTTATGAATAAAATATATATAGAAAGCTGTTTTCCCTTTTATTTGCACACCTACACAATACCCTTGACTTTGTCTTTTGACCAACAGAGCCTGAAATATTTATAATCTTCACTTTTTTCAAAGTATTTACCAATCCTGATCCTTTAAAAGTAAAAGAATAAAATAGACACGTAAGGAAAAGAACCATCTTATTATTATAATTCTTAAAAATCTTGTATAATGTTACATGTCAATCATCTAAAAAATTTTAACATTCCCTCTGGATAGAAATACATAGGTTGTTAAATGGAAAAAACAAGATGGTGTGCAGAAGAAGCATCGCTGTTGGAATGTGTTAAGGAGAACCTTTTGCCCATGTGCAGTAGAAGATAGGGCCCAAGTTACTGAAACCATGCCTACAATGATTGGTTTTCTTTAAGGTCCACAATGAGAAAGAACCCTAGAGCAGGACCTCCCTTAACTTAGGACCTTATTATTCAGAAACCTTATCTTAAAGAATTTATTTGAGTCTTAAATTCACATTTCTAATTGAGGATTATGGAGTTCTTTCAACACATATATATTAAGCACAACTAATGCTCCTGTTACTCTACTTGGATACAACTGCAGGTAAATATAGGGAAAGAGTCTGCCCTTGTGATACCATCAATCTGCCTGATAGCATTTATCCATATGACTTCCCTGCCTCTAGCAAGTCTTTGCATCCAACACAGACTGTTCAGTCTTGAGTGCATGGCTGTTACAATGTTCATTCCCACAAGGAATGATCCATCAAATAAACACATTATGAAGTTGGTGTCAGCATGGTAAAGGAAGATACAGTGAAAATGAAAACTGCTAATGATATGAGCACTCATTATGAGGTCAGTTGTATGCTAAGTAGTTCACATGTATTATTTCACTTGTCCATCCAACCCTAAGTGAGAGTTCATGTATTTTTGTCATTTTTCATATGAGGAAATAAGAGCCTAGAATGAATAAGTCACTTACCATTAATCAAGTTAAACTGGATTATCAGAACAGGCCCAATAGCCCTTACTCAAGGATGAATTCTTGGCCAATGGGATACAGAAACCCCTATAAAATCACTAATTATTGCCAGTGGTAGTTGATTGTCAGCACCTACATGGACTAGACAAAGCATTTCACCTAAAAGGAAAGGTCCCAAACCGGAGACACAGAACTGTAGTAAGGATTGGTGAAATACTATGTTCACAAGGGCAGTCTTCTTGACCAGCTATGGTGACCCACATTGAAGAATCATAAAAACCCAGATTAGGCTAATGGCACATGCAGAAATCCTTGAATGTCCTTAGAGAAGCCCATGCCTAAATGTCATAGTTATTCAACTCTAGTAGTGGTTTGAAGAATGGATTTGAGTTGTTTAAATGCTTGGGTAGGTTGGCTTTGGATGATAGTGTTGAGTGGAGCTGTAGAATCCATATATCAGTGGGTTGGTGTCCCCATCCCTCCATTGGGGACCCTGTCTATCTTCTGATGGTGCTCTCTTCAGGTTTCATATCCCCACTGTTGGGCATTTTGGTTAAGGTCACCCACAAGGAGTCCTGGTATTTTCCACCATGCCAGGTCTCTGGGACTTCTTTGAGATTCCCCCTGTTCCTAGCAGCTGCATATTTTCATTCATTCTTCTGGCCCTTTGGGCCTCTCTCCTATCTCTCTCCATATTTCATCCTGCACACTATTCCCCTCCTCCTCCCCTTTCCCACCTAAATCCCTCCCTTTGTCTGCCTCCCATGACTACTTTGTCGCCTCTTCTAAGTGGGATTTAAGCATTCTTATTTCCTTCTTGTAGGGTTTGTCATGGCTATTCTGAGGGATGGAAATTCAAACCCACCTACAAAACTTTTGTTAGATTCCGGCATGGGTCCTCCACTCGTGAAGAATCAGGAGGGAGAACATTGCAAATTGCATGAGGTTTATTATTGCCAGTATACTGGGGTCATCCTGCATTCAAAGCAAAGGCAACAACCAGGAACAAAATCACACACACTTTTTATACCTTTCAGTACATAGGTTTACAGCATGAGTTGGTTATCTCTCATTGGTGGAGTCCATTGTCTTCTGTTCTCATTGACCTTTAGGCCCCAGGTGAGGGGGAGACACCAATTGCATGTAGGAGGGGTCAGGGGAAATCCACCCTCCCATAGACATTTCTGGAACAGGACATTACTTCCCACAATTAGGGCATCTCCTGGGGGACTGATGTTTGCTCAGTAAACTCTTCTGAAGCTCTGTCTTTAGGCTTAATGGGCATTCCTTGCTCCTTGGTATTTTTATGAGGTGTCCCTATTTGCTCAATTTTTACACTTTCTACCCAAAATTGCTCTTGTCTAAAAGAAATGCAAGGACAAAAATGTAGCAGAGACCGAAGGAATGGCCAACCAGTGACTGGCCCAATTTGGGATTCATCCCATAGGCAGGCACAATTCCCTGACACCATTACTGATGTTATGTTGTGCTTGTAGACAGGAGCCTAGCATGGCTGTCTTCTGAGAGGCTCTAGCCAACAGATGACTGAGACAGATGTAGATACCCACAGCCAAGCATTCGGCAGAGGTTGGGACTCCTATGGAAGAGTTAGGGGAAGGATTTAAAAAACTGAAGGGGATGGCAACCCCATAGGAAGACCAATAGTGTCAACTAACCTTGACCCCTGGAAGCTCCCATAGACTTAACCACCATCTAAAGATCATATATGGGCTGATCTGCCCCCAGTACATATGTCTAGCCTATGTAGGTGGGTAGGAGAGGATGTGCCCAATCCTATAGAGACTTGATGTCCTGAGGATGCAGGGATACCCAGCTGGAGGACCCTCTCAGAGGCAAAGGGGAGGGGGGGATGGGGGGAAAGAACATTACAAGGGGGGACTGGAAGGAGAGGCAACATTTGGGATGTAAATAAATAAAATAATTTTAAAAAAGAATGCCTATGTCAGCCAGCATTTTGTAGAGAAACAGAACCAACAGGAAGTAGATAGGCAGATAGATGGATAGATGGATAGATAGATCAATAGATAGATGATAGAGATAAACATTTGGAAGTACTGGCTTATCAGGTTATGGTTGCTGAGAAGTACCATCATGTACTGTCTACAAATGAGAAACTTTATATCAAACGGAAGAAATCTAGTCTCATTTCAAAATTCTGAGAACCAGGGGAACCAATCCTAAGTGCCACGGCCAAGAACAAGGAGTACCTGTGTCTGATGACAGGGCAAGATGGATGCTGAGGGACAGGATGTAGAAAACCTACTTTCCTCCATCTTATGGTATATTCAGAACCTCAACACACTGGATAGTAGCTGTGGTTTTATCTAGTCAGTCTACTAATGAAAATACTAATTCTTAAAACCCATCTTCATAGGCATACCTCACAACAGTGTTTTACCAATGATAGTCCTTACCAAGCAATAAGTAACACACACACACACACACACACACACACACACACACAAATAGCCATTGCAATGTTGCAGAAGGGAGGAGAGAGTTAAGCAAAATTAACTAAAAATTAACTAAATTTTGAGTACATGCAGACACTAAAATATTGGTTACTAGTTATCCAAGTAAGTATGCTCTGTAGCCAGTTTGAATATTTGCCTTTTGATAGTAGAGTCTGAGTAAACAGTGTAGAGGGTTGGGACTGACAGTTGAGGTGAGGTGATGATAAATGATCAAGGTGTGCAGAAGCCTAAGAGTGTAGCTCTTACAGAAACTCACAGTTTGGCTGCACAAGGAGGGAGAAGAGCCAGCCATAAAGACAAAGGATCCTTCACCAGGGTTGTAGAGCTAAAGAAAACTGTGTGATGGAGCCAGGGGAAGACTGGACATGAAGGGGCTGGTGCTGAACAGGATTGACATCAGATGGAAGGCAGGAGATGGAAAGCTGAGCACAGCAAAGGCCTCATGAACTGAGGTTTCTGGGGATAGGTGAGAAAGAATATGTTGAACACAAAAGGGGCAGGGCGGTATTAGGGGGCTGCTCAACCAGAATGTAGAGGTCATCTCATGGAGTCGTGCCTTAAGGGTATGGTCCACAAAAAGCGAGAAATTGCAGTTTTTTAGTAAATTACAATTTTTATTCATATTTAAAAACAATGGGGACATGAGGGACTCATCTGGGAGACTTTTCTACCCCAGTAATATTTTCTAGAACCTTCTCATCTTTTGTGGAAGATAAGCTGATGGTAGAAATGTGTCTTTATAGCACTGCAAACTGAAATGTACAATTCTCTAAGTTGCCTTTCCATCAGTATTAACTTTACATTTTCCTTAGCGTGTCATCTTTCTGTGCTGACAAGGAGAAGAGAAGAAAAAACATGCTAATTGGCTGAAATAAAAGTGGAATTTCTAAGGCTGCCTATCTACATCATTTCTCTGCTGGCTTTTCCTGGGTAACAGAGTGTCTAATGTTCAGGGACAAGAGGCTTCAGACCACAGGGTACCTGCCAGCTCTCCAGAGGGCAGAAACTCACATTTGCATACATATGAATGAGGACAGGAATAGGTTGAGAGATAAAAAATGAAGCAGTTGCTAGAGCTGTGTGCTGTGCAAAGGGACCTGGATGCCCCTGATGGAGGGGGAACTTGGACACCAGATAGGTGGCATACATAATGGTGTTAGAAAAGAGCTATTCAGTGGCATGATATATTTTCCCAGCATGCTATGCCAAGGCAGCACGTTGCTTAATTGTGTAAAGTATGAGACCTGGTAACTCCTCTCACCTTCCAAAAGTGCTTAGGGTTGCAGAAGGAAAATTTGGCATCTGTTTCCATTCATTTCAAAGGATGAAAGAAAAGGCCACTGTAGAGATGTATTGATCTTTGGAAAGGTCAGGTGAAGATTCATAGGTCAAGGTGTTACTTCTGAATAGTTGAGATGTGAAGAGATGAGACAGGGATGGGGAAAATATAATAAAATAAAAAACAAAGCAATATTCCATTTGTACAATCAAAACTATTTGTGACCTTTTAGAATGTAAAGCAGCATAGTATTGTGTATGCTGGGGTGTGCATATGCATATATATCTATATATGTCTGCACATCTGAAGAACATAATCATGATTAACTTTAAAATAGAAGCCAGTTTCAGAAAATAAATTCAGTGAACTCTAAAAATTACAAATATATTTATTTCACTGTATAGCCTTGAAATTAGAAAAGGAAAAATATACAAGAAATTTAAGGTGGAGAGATCAAAAACAGGAGTGAAAAGAGTGAAGCGTTAGATATACAAAGGGGAAAGAGGGAGTGTAAATGGAAAAATAAAGGAAAACCAAAGGAAAAAGCATGAAGAAAGGTTATGGGAGGGATTACCACTACTGACACTGATCATGTGTCCAGCGTCCACATCTCCAGATCATTGTAAAGAGCTAAGAGGGCAGGTGAGCCAAGCAGTGGACAGGAAGAGCTGGCATATCAAGCCTTCTGAGATGAGCAAGCTGTTTGGAGATCATTTACTTTTTTACATACTGTTCTTTGTTTAAGGGACCCAGACTGGACCCATATAGTGACCCTTTAAAATGAGAGCAACCAGCTTAGTACAGTTTCTTCAGAGTCTGAATTCTATTGTGTTTCATTCTCAAAGTTTACAGCAAAGGTTTGAAATAAAATATTCATTTCTTTTGGGGTCTTTGAAGTTTATTGTTACATGTGCAGGGATGGTCACATTTCAGAGGGTGACACAGAAAACTCTGAATATTATTCTAGA
>NW_022196894.1:40272388-40299888 GCF_008632895.1 Mastomys coucha | reverse complement strand
GAGTAGAAACATTCCCAATGGCTGAGTTTGAAAACATAATAAGAAAAAGACAATAAAATGACCATTATATATATCCATACCAATAGATCAGTGTTGCTCTCTCAACCTTTTTTCAGAGAAGTTTCTGTATTGTGTGTTTGTGTGCGCACGTGCGCATGTGCACATATGTGTATAACAGTGGATAGCAGCCAATAAACAGACAAACTTGGTCAAAGTTCTTGGAATAACTCATTGTTGTGTTCTAGGCCATAAATGAGATGTCTACATTAACCTCCCGAAGGTTTGGGTAACAACACTGAAAAATGAGTGGGAAAAAAAAATGTAAGAACAGAGAAATGCTCTGAAATTCTGTCTTCTGGATAGGGCTCGCTCACAGAACTAATGAATTCGTGGCAGTGATGGTTGCCTGCCAGACTGTAGGAGATTAAGCTATTCAACATTTCTGCCCTGATGGGGAAGAGGCCATAAGAGGGAATAGGGCTTGACTCCCGATGAAGGTCTATTGGCAAGTGATTGTCCTCTGTGGAGGAGAAAAACTTTTCTTGGGAACGTGGCCAGTGGCCATTTACGCATGTTAGTACAGGTACTACTAATTAGACTCAGTCTGCCATAATGAAAAGAAAAAAATAAAACAAAGTGCATGTGACAGTGGAAGAAAAATGTACGGAAGGATGAAGGGAGTAGGAAGGGGAATGATAGATTTGGTCAAGATGTATTGTACATACTTATGAAATTATCAAAGAATAAATAAAATATTTTAAGTAGAAAAATACAGTAAATGATGAACAATGAAGAAGGAGGAGGAGGAAAGGAAGGAAGGGGCAGAAGAAAGAGAAAAACACAAAGAGCTACAGAGACACAGGACCTTTTTCCTTTGTGAAAACAGCTTTCCATTATTGGAAAGCTGTAGTGCCGCAGCTATTGCTTGTCATATTGCACATAAGTATCATAGTGATATAATAACGTCAGCAGGACAGGGCCCACGCCCATTAAATTACACACAGATAGGAAGACTGGAGAGAGTGAGAGTGAGAACGAAAGCCAGAAATCAAAGCCCTGAACAACTAAAGGTCACTCCAGGCACTATGTCAGCTCACAGCTCATGAGTCCTTTGAAATTCAATGTGTGTTCATCCACAGTTTAAAAACAAAACATTATGTACTGTACTCCTTTTTTCATGTTATCAGCATCTTTCATGTTTCCAACTTACATTTTGAGGATATCGCTCTGTAGTCATGCATTTTCCTGTGAGTCTTCTTTATTTGGAAATGGACTCAACTTTTAGCTTCCTCTTTTGCCACCAAGCATCTTTTCCAACTTCCTCTTTAAAAGTTAGAGCCACATGAGGAATGACTTAACAATCCCTTATAACTGACAGGCCCATCACTTCTCTGTTATACCCTGACTTCTCTCTCCAAGGTTGTTTGGGTTGTCACCCTCAAAACGAAGGATGTGATTGTTCTGTGGAACTCCACGGGGTGGAATGAAGATTAATAGAGGGAAGCAAGAGGAAGAAAAATTGTAACAGCATGTGGAGGCCCTTTCTATAACTCGAACTACGTGACAATCCCTGGAACTGTCCAGGTAGGGGCTGGCCATTTGTCATTGCTACTGGAAAAGGGTGCTGTACTGCAGTGTCGGAGCAGAGGACAGTCTTCCAGGTCCCTCTCAGCTCTGAGTCCATCATTCAAAGAGGAGAGTTTTCTCAATGTCTTTTTTTTTTTCATTTCCAAAAGCTAAGCAAAAGGACCAAAAATAAAATAAAAATAAAACACCAAATACTCTTTGGCACGGCCCCTAAGTCATTCTTGTACCTAGCCCTGCATGAACGTTGCAGCATCAGACACCAGTGTTTCCACTGTTCTCTGAAGTGCTGGATCCAGAGGTGTCTTTAAGCCACATATTTATTTTCTATGTTAAAAACATTTAAGACAAATTGGCATGAAAACAATAAAGGACCACATTGGCATTAAATGAAATAGAAGAGAATCTTACATCATTATGATTTCTCAGCTGGCTTCTCCCATCCACCATGATATCTAATTGAAACTCTATTTCTTATGAATCTCTACAACATTGTTGACATTTTACACTTGTGGAGTTAAAGGATTTTCTAGACTTTGAGTGGATCCCTCCCTTGCCCTCCCCCCTTTTTTTAGTTTCTAGAAGTCATATATTTTTCTTTCTCTTTGGAAATTTTCTGCTATGCTCACTGTCTTAACAGAAACTCTGTTGTAGACAGCTTTATTATTATTATTATTATTATTATTATTATTATTATTATGTGTTGGTTAAATTCTCATTCTGGTATCTAATATACAATACCAAGGAGACAGTGGAAATTCTTCCTAGACAGTGTAAACAAAGTAAGACTGAAACATTTTGAGATTGGCTGCTACCAAGAGAAGCAGTCTTTCTGTGCTGACCTTAGTCATTCATCAGCCACAGAAGAACTGACCTGGTTGTTAAAACTAGCTTCATATAGGCTTTCATAGCCAATGTCATAGCTAGATTGTTAGTACTATAATATCCTTTGTGGAATCAGTCATGCCCTTTACCAGCTTAGTCATTCCAAGACAAAGGGTATCAGGCACACAGGATATCAACGCAGTACTGGTAAGCTGAAGTCATTCAAGACAAAGCAAGCCTTCCCCTCCCTCCCCAACACCAACTCACTATCCTTCTGTTTTGCTTAAGCTCTTCAGCAATAAATAAGCATGAAATGAAATAGAAACGACACTCTTGCCATTTCCATTCCTTTGAGGTGGAAATATGAGTTGAGCCTTTCTTGATAGGTTTATCCCTCACTCTATGTTCAAATGCAAGGGCTGTGAGAGGGGCTCATAATACAACACCACACACACCACACACACACACACACACACACACACACACACACACACACACACACACACGCACACTGCCTTATATATCCTTTTATACAGTTTCAAAGAGTCTTTAAACCTAGCAGATTTGCTCAGCCTATTTGCATGTTTTGCCCTGCCATTTTTCAGCTGCTTTCTTTCCCAGGAGTCAAACATCCATTCCTCTACTCCCTTAATGTTTCTGTTAAATATAGCACCTTCACTTGTCACCATAAAGTACATGCTTTTACCTACCTACTTGTAGAAATAACAAAGTTGTCTTATATATTTTATGCTCCTGGAATGGAGCAAGTTAATTTCTTTCCAAGGCTACGTATTTGGCTGAAGGTACAAGCCTGAGAAAAACTTGTGATTTCTGTGTATGAGGGAACAGGGAGGCAGAACACTGCTAGAACTAGCCTTACAAGAAGCTAAAGCTGCCTACCTCATGCTGGCACCCTGCGAACTCCAGCAACCCATTATATTTTCAGTGTTGATGATTACAGACCTTGGGGAAGCTTCCTTTCCTATGTCCCTCTTTCCTATCAGCCAGATGATCTGAAAGTGAGCCAAGTCAAGTGGGAAATGGCTAAATTATCCCAAGGAATGAGGAGGCAGTATCCTTTAATCCATTGGCACAAAGTCTATCATTTTGAAATGGGATAGACATTTCAAAACAAATATAGTAAACATTCGAATCAGAAAACACAACAATGAGCCAAAATAAGAAGTGGAAAGCAGTTACTGTTTCAGGAGTGGGGCAATGGTGGGTTCTCACTGTAGCTGGTAATTGGACACACTGACACTTTCCAGTCTTTAACTTTTGCTACTACCCATTGAAGGCCAGAAGGACAGGGACCAGACTGTCAAGGGTATATAGCATTGGCAGAAACTCACATCTTCTACTCAGTCCCAGCATCTGGTGATTGTTTCTGAAAGTTAGGCACTGAGAGTCTAGGGTCCACAAGAACTTCCAGAAACTTCTTTATTTGAAATGAAACTTTTTGGGGCTGGAGACATGGCTCAGTGGTTGAGATCACTGACTGCTCTTTCAGAGGTCCTGAGGTCAATTCCCAGCAACCACACAGTGTGTCATAACCATCTGTAATGGGATCTGATGCTCTCTTTTGGTCTCTCTGAAGACAGTGTCAGTGTACTCAAATACATATGTAAATAAATCTTAAAAGAAAAGAAGATGGAAAGTTTTATACTTTGATCTCATTTTTCTTCTGATCTTTCTCTGTTTCTAAAATCTTCATATGGTTGTCACTTCTTTTGGGGACTCGCTTGTAGTGATGTCCTAACCAGGTAGCCTACCACAACCTAACTCTATGCAAAAGTTGCTAATGACCTCTTGTTTCAAGAGTTAATTATAAAGAATTCCAGAGGCTTTAGGTTTTACTAACATGTTTACACTAATGTATATTGTATTATTAAAACTGGGATTAACCAATTTCTGAGATTATTTGAAGTGTTTCTCTTTTCAAAATTTAATTAGACCATATTTACAACATTCTCTGTCCTTCTCCTCCTTCTAACTGTTTTCATGTTTCCCCTTCATTCTTTCTCAAATTCATGGCCTCTTTTCCTTAATTATTATTGTTAGATAAATATGCATAAGTATATAAATATAACCTGCTTAGTCTTTTTAGTGATGTTCTTATGTATAAAATGTCAAGGCTGACTACTTGCTATTGAATAACTATTTAGGGGGCTCATCTCTGGGAAGGACTAATTCTCTCTCTCTTAGAAGTCATTAGTTGCTTGTAGCTGTTCATGTAAGCCATAGAGCCCTATGATATGTCTTTGTCCACATTAGAATGTCACTGTTGTCATTTCTAATTTTTCATCAAACTGCAATACTGTTCAGAAGTCTGTATGCTTTACAAATTTTAGGAAGAAGACTTTTCAAGAGGTTCTGACCACTTCCCACCCTCATATCTTTTCCTAAAACAACCTATCAGTTAATTGAGCTTTGCTACATCTAACCACCATTTTGGATTGTTGTAAAATTCTGTATTTTATGGTGTTCAGTGATGAAAAGGGGAAGGCATATTATCAAATATGTAAATTGGAAATGTAAATATTGATTACATTCTCTTTTCTATAATCTTACAATTTATTCACACTTACACACTTCAACTTTTAGAGATGGCAAGGATTCTATCAGCACCTGTTTAGTAGATAGCATTTATCCTCACAGTAAATATGGGAGAAAAGAAAACCAAAATATAAAAAAGAAAAGAAAACTGATTCAGTTTAACAGTTAAACTGAACCATTGTCTTTTTACTTCCATATCTTCCTTCATAAATGTCATATTATACTTTCATTCATTAAATATATTTTAATTGTTAAAACAGTAAACTTATAGTGAGTGAAGCCAAGCACATCTAAACATGAAACATACATTTATGTAGAGAGCATCACACACTTACGTGGTGAAATGAGTTGGATATTAGGTATCTCTTGTCAATGCTCTTCATATATTTCAGCTGACTAACATCCAATGGATTAGTAAAACCAAACTTCATATTATTTTTAGGAAAAGAATTCCTATAGTTCTACAGTATATGTCTAACAGAGCTACTACTTTCCAGGGTAAGCTAGACTCAGGGTCATAGCTGGTCCAAGTTTTCATCTTTACTTAGTAGTAACTCACTCATAGAGGATGTCTATGGAAGCTGTTATGTACCATTTGCACAGCTGACACCCATCCCGTAGAAGATATTAGTGTATAGCAAGATGTTAAAATAAGTTTGTCTAAACTCATTGTTTAGCTTGAGTCCTTAAAGATCAGACCAAAACAAGATAAGCACTTTCACAATTTACATTCCAAAGTGAGCTGATTCATCAAGCTTGGTGACTGGTTTTATGAAGGATTACTGATCACATAAAGGGAGGAAGAGAGGCCAAAGGAAAGGAATTGGGAAAAATTGAGAAATGATTTCCTAGAGATATATTCAAATGATGCAAATTCATACTCTTTACCCTTTGGAAATAGAGCATGGAGTGTAATTCACACATTAAAGGTATGAGAAATTTACTGGACCTGTCAGGTAATTTACATAATTTTCATGTAGTATGAAAGAGTAAAGTTATGTTTGATGGGGGGGGGATAAAAAAAGTTATGTTTGATGAATACTTGAGAACTGAGCAAGGAGCTGTATCTATAGCTGCTGGATCCTGGAATAAGAAGATAGGTCAGTTTGATGGAACATTCTGCATATCCCCAGCTTGCTCGGTCAAATATGCAGGGCACGTTTTCATGGGCCGGAAGGGACTCTTTACAAGAACCTGCTCATAGCTGCCTTATGGAACTTGTCTGGTGAGCTAACGAAGGAAAAAAGGAACAACTTGAAATGATATAGTTGTGCCGTCAAGATAACTTCACGTGGAAGATCTTCAATAGTTAAGTAGAGGGACTGTGGGATCAGTGCAGAGTGAACTTCACACATGGAGTTGGCCCTACCACAGTTATATAAAACCAAGGGCAGATGACGAGCATGACAGTAAAGTAACACCTTTCTATACAATCACATACACACACACACACATACACACACACACACAGACACACACACACACACACACGCACACATGCGCATACACACACAAACAAATACAAACATGCACACATGAATAGTGTGCACACATATCTGTGCACACACATACACAAACACACACTCGCCTACAGACACAAACAGACATACACGTACTTCCATCCCAAGAGGATCCACAGATAATGACATTTTATTTACTTATTTTGAGTTGGGAGTTTATGAACCCAAGACTGACTCTCCCGCCCCAGCCTCTCAAGTGCTAGAATTACCAGTGTTGTCCCTATGCCTGGCTGTATAATGGCTTTTCAGACCATTAGATATAAAGTACGGTGAATAATAAATGAATTTTGTGAAGCACAGATGCTTTATAAAACCTCTAATTTAATACAAGAAAATTAGGACATTTAGTTAGAAGATGAATGAAACAATCATTTTTTTCCACTCCCAAAATAAATACCTGGTTTAGTTTTTAAACTGGAAACACATCTTAAGTATTTAATAATAGGAATATGACAAATATAATTTAAATGAGATGCTTCTGATAATCAATAGTCTTGGCCTAAATCAAAATTCTCAACATCTATTTATTTTCTTAATCATTACAGAAATAGCATGCGATAGATCTTTAACAAGAGTTACATTTGCTGAAAAGTCCTTGGCCCATGAACAGGAAAAAAACATTTACATGAATACCAGTATTGATATCCTCAGCATAAACCAAAGGAGAAGATGATGTGAAAAAATAAAAATGTTTGGGAAGTTTCATATGTGACATGCCAAGGTTTGTTCTTGTAGCATTTGCTGTGATGTCTGGCTTTTAGTGGCACTGGGGTACCATCGCTTCCCTAGAAGCAAATACCCTGTGTTCTAAACATGCAAGTTTGCCTCACAAAGAGCTTTATGATTTAATCATTACTGAATTGGACCACTCAATTCAATTATGTTTGATTAGGCCCTAGTAACTGATGGGCCATTTATAGACTCGTCTTAATACATGTCACACATTTTGGCTAACATGCTAACTATAGCCCTATTAGGATTTTTAAGAATGAATGATTGGAATCATTGTTATTATGATAGCTATATTAGTTACTGTTCTCATTTGTATAACAAAATACCTAGTAAAAGCAACCCAAGGGAAGGAGGCATTCTTTCGGGCCACTAGTTGATGACGTATTCTATACAAGCATGGTGGCAGGAACGTGAGGCAGTTGGTCACATTGCATCTGCAATCAAAGTAAAGAGTGAGGCAAAGGGACCCTCAGTTCCTTCTTATTCAGTGCTTGGACCTCAGATGGTGTCCCTTACATTGAAAGGGAATCTTTCCTCCTCAGATAAACCTTTCTGGGAATTTTATTATAGACATGAGCAGTGTGTTTCCACAGTGATTCTAAGTCTGGTCAAGGAGCCAACAGAAACTAACCATTAACTATTAATCTCAGTGTTTTGACCCCTTCAGTTCTTTTCCTCCTGGATAAAAGACTTTTGATTCAAGTTTCTAGATGAGTCCAGTAAACACCTTATTTAAAAAAAAGAAGAAGAAGAAGCATTTGATGTGGAGGTGTGTTGGGGCCAGGAGACCAATCATTACCTTGTCTTTCAGATTCTTCTACTACCATATACCCAAAATAAAATATGGAACACATTAGTGAGACTAAAATTGTACATTTACCAATTTAAATGTCTTGTGTTCATAATTTTTTATTAACAAAACTTATATAAGTTAAAACTTGTAAGTTCTATTTGTCATCTTTGTATCAAAATGCCCTAGAAAACAATTTAAAAAGAGGAAAGCCAGGTTTTGGGCCATAGTTTCAGATGATTTGATCCATGGCTGGTTGACTCTCTTGCTTTAGGTCTATTTTACTAAGGTGCAAACATCATGACTGAGGGACATAGTCAAGAAAAACTACTTACTTCATGATAGATAGGAAGGAGAGAAACAGACAGGAGGAAACCTCTAAGAAGAAGATATGCCTAACACAATCATGAGCCTAGTAATCTGCTTCTGTCAGTCATGCCCTACTTCCTAATTATCCTCTAAGCTATGAATGATTCTATTGATCCAATCACCTCTCAGATGTTCCCCAGACAGGAACCCAGCATTTAGTACATCAGCCTTTGATGGTATATTTCTCACACAAATAGGAATATGTCATTATGAATTTGGTACAATGATATAATATCACATTAATTATATACTCATTCATTTATTTTGAAGTATATATATTATATTACTTTGAAAAGTTCACACTATTCTCTATACCTATTTAAGAGTTATTGATGTACATTTAAAGTTGAGTACAACTGCTAATTCTAATTTGTTATTTGGGTTAAAGATTAGGGTAAATGTATTTCAGTAAGAATAATTCATTCTGGCATGGATAATTTGTAAATTACTAATTTAAACACAGGGACTTGAGAGTTTTTAACACCTGTGGAAATGTTTGTTGAACATTTGATGTGAAGTAGTGCTAGAGAAGACAAAGTACTATCATGGATTCTCTATGCATGCCCATTAACACAAAATGGAGACTATTACCAGAATTTTCATCTTGTGTTTATCTAAAGAGTTCTACAAACTCAGTGTTCAGATGTTATTACAAATGAAAAAATCAGCTTAAACAATCACTCAAGTGATGAGATAAATGTTAGAAAAGTGATGGGTTGCCGAAACATACAATTGGTAACTAATTGCTGATCACTGCTCTTTTACAGGACTCCTGTGCAGTGCAAAAAGGGGTCATAACTTTCAATAAGGTTGGGGAGAAATCAGGTATAATTATATAGGAGACATACCTGAAAGATTCAAAGCTTATTTGAAAAGACAACCACAGATGATAGTCCAAGAGGTGTATTAACAACGAGAAAATAATCAAACAATCTACATATTCTTTTCTGGGAAAATTATTTGTTTTTTCTCATAGATAATGAGGTGAGTTCCACCTCTGTGCTTTAAAACCTGCATCACACTTTTCAGATAATCAGTCTTTGCTCTTATAATTTAAATATTTTGATGACATGCCAGCATAGGACAATCTAAGTGAATAGATTTGAATACATTAAATATGAATTTATGTATTAAGAACATCTTACTTTGAAATATAAGACATTATAATACAATATGGTATAGTACATGAACCAACAAGATAAGGATGAAAAGATGTCCAAGTACAAAGAGAAGTGTAGAATTTAGCACAAGATCATAGCTCAAGTGGTTGAGCATATTGAATAATACACAAAAGGATCCAGGAAAATGTACTTAACATAAGAGGAGAAATCATTTCTCAGAATGGAGATGAAGTTGACCAACTAAAGCTTTCTAATTCTGCAGATTTCAGGCTAAATCTAAGATTTTGAAGCACGCTACTATAAAGAACTGGTAGCAATCTTCAGAAAGGGAGTTAAGTTCCTTTTGCTGAAGACACAATGCACTTCAGACACAGAGGGCTCTCACCTGAATTCTTTCCTCCCTCAATACTTGTCTTTATGGTCCCAGAAGTGCAGTGCAGACTTTCAAAGAGGGGAACAACCAACAGTCCAGCCAAACTATGATACCCATGAGCCCCTGTGATATCCATGACCAGCATAACACAATAATCCTAAGTATATTGTAGTGGCATGCATGCCTTGGTGGTAACCAACATCTCTCTAATTGGACTGAAGACTCCCTTTACAAGAGGAAAACCATACCTAATACTGGAGACCTAGACTACTACCCAGGGCTAGTGGATATCAGATAAGAACATTTGACCATCACTTTTCTAAATCAGCATAAGTCCAAATTATACTTTAAATACTTGTCCTTATACCCATAAGTAATGGAATGCTCATGTCTCATCAAGAAAATTTCTCTTTGCAACAGACAGGGAATGTTACAGAAAACCACAGCCAATAAAAATGCTAAATTGTAAAGCCCAGTTTCAATGCATAACATCTAAAAAACCAACTCCTGTACCTAAGGCCCAGGGAACACTGCAGAGCTGGGGTTGGAAGGCTGTAAGCATCAAAGGGTCTGGGAGTCTGCTGTGAGATTGTGTCTCCTAGTAACATCAGACACTGCACTCATAAAGTCTCACCAGGATGGCTGCCTAAGCATGAGCTGAGTGAGGGCAACAAAGCCTTCATGCCAAAGTGGATGGGGAAAACCCAAGAAGCCTCAGTCCAACAGAAAGAACTCTAGGCAACTACGGAAAGCTGAGAGCGGGAGAAATACCTACTGAAGAGTATGACAATTGGTTATCCAATAACAAATGGTCAGCCCTGAAGCATACACTCAAGTAACATTATACAGACTGACAAAGGTATATTTATGAATATGTATATATTTATGGATATATAAGGAATATGCATATATGCACATAAGCATATACACACACATATACACATATGTATATGTATATGTAGTATATGTCTATGCAACAATTAATAAAGAAAAGAGGTCATGGATTTGAAAGAGAGCAAGGTATATGAAAAGGTTTGGTGGGAGGAAAGAGAGGGAGGAAATGATGTAATATTATAATCTCAAAAGTGAAAGAAATAATTTTAGAAATATATACAACTAGAAGGCTTTTTTTTTTAAAAAAAGGGGGACCAGTAACAAGGCTGTGAATTGGTGATGTTGTCACTGTGGTAGAAAGATTGCGACTGATTCCTCTAGTCAAAGATTTTAGCTCAAGATAGTCCACCCTCTTTGCTCCCTTTTTCTAACTAATGAATTCAGATCAAACAACATCTTCTTTCTTGTCTTCCTCCCTTTTCCATCATTCCTCACAACAAAACAAGAGAAGAGACAGGCTCTTATGAACTCAAGGTTGTCAAATGTAGCTGAGAGTGACCTTGGACTTCTGATCCTTCTGCTTCTACTGCCCGAGTGCTGGGATTACAGGCATTTGTCATCAAGCCCAGTTTACGATATGCTGTGGACCTAACTGATTTGTGTGTGCTTAGTAAATGCTCTACCAAGTGAGCTACAATCTTGTGCTACGTTCTACTGTTCTTGTTGTCATTACTGATCTTTTCTTGAAATCATCCTTATCTAAAGTGTTTTTTCATGAATGACTGTACATGTCCTACTATAATAGGAGTTGCTACTTTAATGCAAAGGAAGCTGGAGGTTGGACCTGTAATTGGATTAAATAAATTACAGTTACACATTAGTCTACAAAGTATTTCTTCCAACTTTTGTAAGCCAAGACTCTAGTCACAGCCGCATCCCCTCTGTATTCCCTCATTAAGAGAACATTTTATAACCCAATTTAAATAGTATTCCCAACAACTCTGTACCTTTAAGAGATTTAAGAAATTGTCTTTCAAGCATGGAGATGGCTCAATAAATAAAATATTTTCTGTGCAGGCATGAAGACCTGAGTTTAAATCTGCAGGGCTCATATCACAGCTGAGCCGGGATGACTGCCTCTTTACATTCCCAGCTCTCTGAAGGTAGAGATAGGAAGTTTCCTAGGGAAACTCTCTAGATGGATTAGCTGAATCAGTGAGCTCTGGGTTCAGAGTGAGACCTTGCCCCAGTAAATAAAGTAGAAAGTAGTGGATGAAGACATCTGACAAACCACCAGCCTCTATTGTCATGTGCACACATATGCAAACACATATATACATGCATGCATGCCACATACAGCGAAAAGGGAAATCTTTCAAAATATACATACTGCTATGTGGTATTTTAGATATAAGGAATAGCAAGTTATCTAGCTCGTCTCTGTAAATATAAAATGAGGTAAGAAAGCACAAAAGGATGATCACAGTGTCAGCCCATATTGTTCCTCTTGTCATTGATGTACGAGCATTCCCTTGTCATGTAGTGTTCACATGCAACATGTTTCAGTAATTACTATAGAAGAATTTCCCCCACACTACCCTGGAACAAGATTTTCCAGGCATACAGCCTCAAGTTACACAGTCTGGTATTTGGGATTTTTATCAAGTAAAAGAAACTGAAAGCCAGATGTGAATAGCCATTATTTAGTTGTTAAAAACAGGTTTACTCAATATCATAGTGGGTTGTTTTGTGAATAGACTCCCAAATTTATGAATTATTAATCATTAAGAATAGGGATAAAAATGCTTTCCTACATTTCCATGCACTTGCTTCCTCTGGTCTGAGAATGAAGAAACTCAGCACATAAATATAATAATCACCAAGCTTGTGCATTTTCCCTAATCTCTTTCTATAACACTCATTAATGGGGGGGTAAAAAAGAACTCAAACCTTTTTTCTTTTTCTTTCTTACAGCTTCCATTTTCTACCTTCCTGGGCACCTGGCTGCCATTTCCTAAATGCCAGTGTGATTAATGAGTGCCAGAGATAGCAGATGGGAAGGTAAGTTTCCCCTGTCTGACTCTTATATTAACCAGTAGGATTTCTTGTTATTTCCCACAATACTCCATTCAGCTGATCACTAAACAATTAGGTACAATGAGAGAGGCATTTGGTATTTGTTCAGTACAAAGATCTGCATCCGAGATTACCCAAGACTCAGCTGAAAACATCATTTGTGAACTCATTTCCTAATCGCCCTTAAACCTCAATCACGAAAATATCTTCAAGCCCTACATTTTAGACAGACTGTCTCCACAGCTCATCTCTTGTGTTTTGTCCCCAGACCTAGCTATGGGACTCTTACTAGACAGTGTGAAATTTTACAATACATCTTCCCTAACATTGGTATGAAAATTGGCTTCATTATGCTATAGACTGTGATAAATTCCTACTGGGTTTGCAGAGAAATCTGAACATTCCATTTGTGCAGAGTCCTGAATGGTGGCGGGCATGCTCCCCAGAGTAGCAACCATTATTCGGGGACTATTTTCAAGTCAGAAGCCAGTGGTGTCTTTAGATTGTGCTTTTCTTCCTGTGGCAGTGTGTCTTTTGGTCATTTTGCTTCTCACAAGAGCCCAGCAGGTGGCCGTGGCAAAATGAGTAAAAATCAATTCTATTTTGGTGGTTGTGGGTAATAAAATCAGCTATTGTGATGATGGAGAGGGCTTGGACGTTCCTGGCGGTAATGAGGTTTATGGATTATCTGTGCCTGGGTGATCAAGGCTCACCTTTTCTCTGTGGGAAGCTGGGAGATGTCTAGGAAGAAAAAAAATTCTGGCTTTATGAATTTGTTTGGCTATCACCTTGACTGTTCACTTTTCTTTAATCATAAAAATGGTGGCAGTAAAAGACCAAGCATGATACGTAGGTATGAAATAAGAACAAAACTTTCCCTCCTCCACCGTCCTCCTCCCAAGAAGTAATCTGATTTGGGATGTTTCTGACTTTAAATTTCTGGTTAATGATCTCTATTGATATCAATAACGTTCTTCTTTTTCGACTAGGAACCAAGAATCCGGCTCACTTACACAGCCAGGCTCGTCTTCTGTTCAGCCTCATTTTAATATTTTAGCTCTTTCATGGGCTACTTTTACAATTTCAAACAGTATATTTAAATGAAACACTATAACTGCTTATGAAAATATATTTAATATACATTCATATATTAGCCATCTATAACCTATTTGCATATATCTACTGTAGGTTATTTTTTACTTTCTACCATGTAAGATAAATAATAAATATTTATTGTCTATCTATACTTTGTTTATAGAGTTTATCTTTAAAAAACAAAGTTAAATAAATTTTATAAATATTCATTTAACATAATTCAGTGTAGATGAACCTATGAAGAAGCTAATGTTTTCCCTGTATCAAAACCAGAACCCACTGAAGACTTTCTCGTGAATGTTCAAAATCATGCTCTGATTTAATTTGTTTTGTAAATATATAATTTTTTAGTACTTTCATGCATAACAGATATTGAAAGTTTCAACATTTTGTGGATTTTATATGAAAAGAATAATAAAATTTCACTTAATTCCAAAATTACTTATACTGTGTAACAGGAGTTTATTTTCTTCTTGAATACATTGTTTTTTAATGTCCTCTAACTACCTGCTTACCTGCTTTGATGTTGCTTAGCCCATTTTCTGGATTTATTTCTTCATAGCTTTGTCATATCTAGTTTAATTCCATAGTTCTAGAAACCCTTATGCTGATCTTTCATGGATTCTCTTTCATTTTTTTACTGCTTACCCTAAAAATACTATTTTTTTCAGAAATATTGGATAAAAGATTATAAGTATTTGTATGACTGAAAACATTCCCCCTTTCCCCTGTATTGTGTTGACATTTGGGCTGGGTATAGTATCATGAGTACATACTGAGTATATATATATATATATATATATATATATATATATATATATATATATATATATATATATATATATATATATATATGGGTACATATATAGACACCCATATGGACAAGTTTTATATTATTTCTTGTATTGTCCTTTGGTGTCGTAGGTGGTGACAATTTGATCATTACTTTTGTTAACACTATCCTCTTCTCTTTCCTCCAACTTTGAAATTTGAATTCTTTTATTCCCCTTTCTTCATCCACATTGAGCTAGCACTGAATGTAAAGACTTAGATCCATTTCGGTTCTAAATGATGATTTGTTACATCAATTTAAAATTTATTCTTCTCTTCCACATTCATTCTTTGTGAAATATGCATTGTGTTACACAATCCCTAATGGCTTCCTAACTGAATGTTCCTATGCTATTTTCTACCATTTTATATATTATTTTAAAATAATAAGGAAAAAAGATAATTCTACCATAGCCCACTTCCTAATATATTTTCTGTTGCAATGTGAAAAGGCCCAGAGTTGGGTAACTTATACACAATTTTATTTGCTTGCAGGATCTTATGTCTAAGATCATGGTGCTGTCAACTGCTTGGCTCTGTGATGGTCTTGCGCATATGCATTACATGATGAGAGTGCATATACAGAGAGAATGTTTGTGGCAAGTAGAGAGGAGTTTTTATAACAACTTATTCTTTCATAACTAATTTAGGTCTAACTTGTAACACCCAACACGGTCTCCCGAGAAAAGCATGACTCCATCCATGACAAATATATCTTCCCTGAAGCACCTTTCAATAAGCATCACCTCTTAAAGCTCCATCACCCTGGAGGCCAGCATCCAAGCATATGAACCGCTGGAGACACAACACATGCAAAACCCTTTATTTAAAAAATTTTAAAAAGGTCATTGCACTTTAAATTTCTCAAGACTCTTGCACATAGAGCTGTTTATTTATTTTGAAATAGCAGTGACTTTTTACTCTTTGCAATTTATAATTTTGTGAATCTCTCTGAACTCGCTAGATAACCTATTTTCAAATTTTGAATCATTCCTTATGAGCAGGGGGAGGGGGAAGGGAACAGGTTTTTTTGTTTGTTTGTTTTTGTTTTATTTTTATTTTATTTTCTTTTTTCCAGAAGGGAAACTGGGAAAGGAGATATCATATGACATGTAAATAAAGAAAATATCTAATAATATAATAGATAAAAAAGAAAATATCTAAGAAAAAATAAAGACTTTGGGACTTGGTGCTTGCATGAAAAAAAAAAATTAGTAGTTTTAGTACTCCTCCTCCTAGTTTGGTATAGCTATTTTTTTCTGTCAAAATCTAAATCTCATCAATTCTACTACATCCATTCTTCTGAAAGCAACATTTTAATACTTCTAGAATCACAATACTTCTTTGGATTAATAATATTTTATGCCATAGTTGAAATGCATTGTTCTCAATGGTATATAAAATACTATGTTCTATTATAGATATCATATCTGCTGTAATTAAACAAATGAACTGGCAATCTGTAGATGGGTTTTTATATCCATACATGTTTTGTCACCTGCTTTGGGCTTTTAGACAGATATTTAACTTCCAATATATAGGGATTTGAGCCGTTGATAGTGGGTTTTGATTGGCAAGTTTCAGTTGGAGTTGTATGAGTGGAGAAAGCCCGGGGTAGATGGAGAAACTTTTTTCTAGAGTGTGAGACACAAAACAGCCATTCATCTTTTAAATGCAGGTTCTCATTCTGACAATACATTTTTCTACTACATGCTGAGACGGGTTAAAAATCAAGACATTAGCTGGGCGGTGGTGGCGTACGCCTTTAATCCCAGCACTTGGGAGGCAGAGGCAGGTGGATTTCTGAGTTCGAGGCCAGCCTGGTCTACAAAGTGAGTTCCAGGACAGCCAGGGCTACTCAGAGAAACCCTGTCTCGAAAAACCAAAAAAAAAAAAAAAAAAAAAAAAAAAAAAAAAATCAAGACATTAGTTATTGTTACTGTTCTCTAAGATGCTTGCCATCTGGACTTTGCCTTACTCCAGGTGATGATTCATCTTGTCAACTAGGTAGGAGTTAGAATCACTTAGGGATATTTTTTTCTCTGAATGTCTATAAGGGTATTCCCAGAGAAGTTTACATGAACCAACCCTGAGAGTGGATAGCATTGTTCCATGGGAGGAGGGGGGTCCTTGACAGAATAAAAGAAAATGGTGAGGATGGCACTAGAATTGATGTCTTTTTCCTAGGTGTGTATGCAATGTGACTGGCTGCTACACACAGCTGCCATAGCTAGATCTATTATCTTCCCCACCATGAGCCTAATAAAGCATTCCTCCCTCCCTATCTCATCCCCTTCCTTCCTCCTTCTCTCCCTTCTTTCCTTCCTCCAACCATCCCTGCCTCCTTTCCCTCCCTCCCTTCATTCCCTCCTCCTTCTCTCTTTCCTTCCCTCCATTCTTCCAACAGATACTCCGTCACATTAACAAAACCAGTAACACACTCCCCATTCTTAAGCCTACACCAGTTAATTGTCTTTGGATGTTTTGAATTCAAGCAGATTTCCCACTCTCAGAGTGACAGCATTTTCTTGTGCTGCTTTGACTCACGTTGTCCACTCTGATTTACCCATCGATAGGATCAGAATGACCGATGTCCCTTCTTCAGTTAACTTACCACAGTAGTTATCAAACTTGTCCGCACACTGCAATCATCACAAGAGCTTCAAAACCCACTGACCTCTGTATCTCATTCCCAGAGATTTTTTTCCCTGGGTTGGGCTGGTTAAATCTAAATCTTAGCAAAGTTTAAAAGCTATCCGCCTAGAGCAGCTCTGAAATTGAAAACATCAAGAGGAAGCAGGATACAGTATTGATCGCAACTCTGTAGCCAAATAGCCTGAGTGTATTTCCCAGTTTTTTCACTTAATATTGTGTGACTACAGGCAACTGCATTTCTCTGTGCATCAGATTTAAATGGTTGCTATAACTCCAGCATATTGGCAACTTGAGAAAACTACAAATTTGGCTGTATCCATAATAATAATTGTCCATGAGATCATTATGTAGATTTAATAAATTGATATTAAACAGTACTTACATTCTACTGCTATGTAAATGTAAAATAAATATGTCAGCTACTAAATGTTATTCTTATCTCTGAAAATCTTGGTCTCTTAACTCTTCAACATTCTGAATGCTTTGCTTTCTCAGTCCATCCTCGGCTTTCAACATTTTCGTAAGTATCCTGGACTCTATAGTCCATACTCTTTGCAACATCCTTAAGTTTCTCAGCCCTGTTGTTTTGCTGAAGATGCAGCCATCCATTAACTCATCCTTATTGCTCTATTCCTCAGACTATTGAACATTGTTGGAAAAAAATGCTGTCATTTCAAATTTAGAGTCTCCTACCCAGTGCTAAACAGGAGAGCAGCATTACCCTGACATTACGTTTTCACCTGACTTTGGTGAACTCTTCCATGTCCCACAGCTTCACTCAAACCTCTTCTCTTTCTACAAACTGCTCTATAGGGTTACTCTCGCTCTTAGCAAATGTCTATGTCTTCTCCTTAATGAGCAGACTCTCTCAACGATCCATCCTAGCTTTCTACATGCAGATCAGTCTGTGCTCTCCACATTTCTTCTCCTTTTAGACCCAAGAGCACCATACTTTCTGCTCAGAAAGAAGTTATTTTCTCTTTTTCTCTTCATCTGTGTCTTCACATTCTTTTATCTGGATTATTTTTCACTTTAATTTATAAGCATGTTTAAGCTTCTCGTGGAGAAGTCCTTCTCAGTGAAAACTACAATCCCTGTGTCCTTCCTTCACAGCTGAGCTATTTGAGGAATGTGGTATGCTTATCGTTTTCCTTATCTCAGTTCCTTTCTCTTTGTCCCCTGAAATTAAAAGACTGTCATGAGCCAATAAAGTTTTATGATGACATAACTTCCAAATTTATTGATTTTCCCCAATTTTCATCTCATTTGCTTGTATACAACAATGGATAAAATACATATTTTCCTACCAAATGGTGTCTTCTAAAATATCGTTCTGTGTTTTTTTCTCTTTAATGATTCTTTTCAGACTTGTCTGTGGGTTTATTTGCTATTTGTTCCTTATTTACTATCAATGTGCCATATCATATGGCCTTCCGAACTCTGGATTTCTTCTCTAGTGCATTCTTTTCAGTAACTGTTGTGAATAACTTGTGTCTACAGCCTCAAACTTGCCCTAATCCATTATTTCTAAAGATTCAATTGCCTATCGAGATTTTTCCATTTGGAAGTTCTGAGCAATTACTAAAATTGAGGATTTTTTTTTTTTTGCCTCCACACCAATCTTGTCTTCTTTCTCATATTAGTGAATGGTTGTAGTAATTAGCAGGTGACTATTTAGTGAGTAACTTCTAAGACTAAGGTCTAGAGTCACTCTTTCCATCAGCCCCACTTTCATGTCATAGTCATACACTAGACAGGTTTCTGCATCCTGTTGCTTCTACTTCCTGAGCCATTCTCTGTGGCCCAGTATGAGGGAAGAGCGAAAGCGTCTATACTAAGTGTTTTGAAGTTAACAGCCCATCCTGTACTGGAGAAAAAACAAGCCACACTTCCTCACACTGATAGACCATTTAATTCTGATTCAAAGCCAAGGAAGTTGCTTTTGGGAAAGAAAAATAAAAAGAATACTACAGTTCAAGAGATTACAAATCCAAATGTGTCACTTTTATTTTTAGTAAGCATAATTATGACTCTTAAGATATATCCCGGGCCAGCATGATTGTCACTTGGAATTCAGCAGATGCACAGACGTTCCTTCTTCCAGATGTGCTGAGTCAGGGATCTGGTGGACAGAGACTGGTGGTGGATGATGCACCCTGGACAGGGCTCATGTGGGTCAAAGTTGGAGAACTTCTGGCCTAGATGCATATCTCTGATATAGTGCTATTGAGGAATAGACAGTCAAAAATAAGAATAAATACTGCTATAAAATAGAAAGACTCAATTGCTATAAAACACAAAGGGAAATGTCTATGAAATTTGTTAAATCAGAATTCTTTCCAGATATCCACGGTTTTTATGCCAGAGGAAGTTTGGGGTTACCCATATCTCAGGGCCCAAGCCCATGGCTAGTTTTGAAGAGTATGGCTTCCCTTCCCATCAGCACCCAGCATTTTTCATTCCCTAGTGTTCCAAACACCACAACTCCAAAATCAGTCCCTGGATACCAACTAGAGAGTTTGTAAGGAGCTTGGCTTGAAGATATCTGTGAGTAGTCGGAGCAGGACCAGAAAGTATTGAGTATTCTAATTCAAATAGGCAACCTGGGAACCTGGGGGATAATGGAAGTATATGGGTCTGGCTTTAACTTTTGCTACATCCCATACAAGGCAGGTATGAACTAGCATCACATCCTTTCTTGCATATTATTCTTGATTCTATGTGGGGCTCTATGGCCATCAGTGGTTTAGAAGAACAGAAAGAAGCCGTCCCCTCCTCCTTGGGATGACACGGTAAGCAGCAATCTATGGTCTAGAGTAGAAGATAAATGGCTGGCATCATAACATCTGGGCAAGAATTCACAGCTGAGTGTGTTTCTTTGGGTTAGTGATGCTGATGAGATTTTTATAAAGTTCCCCAGTTAATTGACCTTAACTGATTTTCCTCAGAGAGCCATAGAACAAAACCCAGTCCCTTTATCTGGCTCTCCACAAAAATAGGACCTCATTCTAAAGGGATATGTCTAAACCTGGGGTGACATAGTAAATACAGCTGGGGAGATAGGTTTTATGTTCAATTAAAAAATAACTTCTTACAGTTGCTTTGAGAACAAAATTTCATTGTTGTGTCTGACAGATATGACTGTGAGGAGCTGAGGTTTGCAGGGGAACTGTTTTTCTAGTGTTGGGAAGCATGTAAGTCTTCAGTATCGTGAGTCATTGCAGCCTTACAAAACACTGGGCTCATGAGCCTAAGAAGTGCTGAGGGCAAATGATATATCACAGAGCCCTTGCATGTCGGAGTTTGTGGTTATTGGAATTCCGGCACTGGTTAGCAGTTCAGGGTTTGTTATAGATGGCCACAATAGAGTGCACAAGAAGAGAACTGGAGATACAGGCAGGTGCCATGTTTCATTGTCTCTGAGCTTATTGGGAAAAGAGGTGCATGCATCATAATGCTGGAGAACCAACTCAGAGAACCCCAGCCAGGGGAGCTTCAAGGAGAAATGGTGACCAATAGCTACGCAATATCAATGTGGGTAGGGTTTCTAAGTGAATTTTCCATCCTCAACTCTGCTAAAACCAGCACTCTTTCCTTTAATCTAATGAACATCAGCCAGGGTAAGGAAGAACAAAGGAAATGTAAGTGTTTCCTGAAAAACAAAGTCCCCCCCCCCACTTTGCCACAGAAACTAGTGTAAAAGATTATCACAATAACAGAAAACTTCAAACACAGATTTATGGGGTTTCCAGAGATGATGGCTTCTGTGCTCCAGCACAGGTTATTAGATAGCCGCTGATGTCTACGGAGCCCAATATCCCATCAAGAGAAAATGTGCCTAGCTTATTCCCATGGGCATAATAGAGAACAGTCATAATGAGACAGTGGTAAGAAAGGTCCAGTGTCCCTTAGTGTCTTTCCTAGACAACTTCAGTGAGGGTCTTTCAAGTTTAAAATGTTCCCAGGGTTACTGAGGATTTCTGTGGGAGTGACTGGGCTGGAAGCAGCAGGAAGTGCATTTTATTATTGGATGTAGAACTACCAGAGATCATTGTTTTGACATTGTTTATGGATGATGCATATCCTGGAGGTCAGTTTCCCTAGACCACAAATGGATATGTCTTGGGCCAGCTTGTCTTCTTTTGTTCCTTTGTGTATGTGTGTGCATGTATGTACCTGTGAGTGTGGTGTAAGGTATTAGGAATTGAACCCAAGGCTTTGTGGTTGTGAGACAAATACTCTACCATATAGACAAACACTCTATAGCGCAGTTCCCCTATTATTTTTATTTTGAGAAAGGATTTTTGCTAAATGGCTCAGGCTGGCCTTTATCTCATTCTATAGAAAAATCTAGCCTTGGACATGAGATTCTTTAGTCTCTGTCTCTCAAGTAGTTTGGGTCACAGACCTTATCTACCAGGCCCAGCTGGACTGGAATGGCTACTGGTCAGTTATGAAAATCACTGAGTTAGTTACAGCCAAAATGGAAAGCAAGTGTGGAGTCCCTTTGTAAATTGGAAATGAGTGTGACTTGTTCAGAATGAACAAGATTTATGGGGTTTCCAGAGATGATGGGCCTACTCTGGAGAGAGCCTGCAAACTGGAGATATTCTATGTTTCCCTTCTTCATGGTCAGTCCTTTGAGGCTTAAAGGGAATTCAAGACTCATTGTGATGTTCTATTTCTTTTCTAGAGACTATTCCTTGGCTACTGCTACATCAATAAGACAATGACATGAGAGCTGCTAAGGTGACTCAGCAGGTAAAGTCACTTACCTTACCATGAAGTTTGATAACCTTCATGATCCCCAGGACCCACAGGACACACAGAGAGAGCCAAGACCCTTACCAGTCAGGTAATCTTCTGACCTCTATACATATGTCATGGTACACCTATTCCACCCTCCCAAAAAAAAGGTAAATGAAAATCCAATTAAAAATTAAAATAAGTAACATTTAAAAAAAAGAAAATGGAGTGAAATAAATGAAGAAATGGAGAATAGAAATTTAAATTAAGAGCAATATTCTTTGAATTTTACTGAAATCTAGACTGTACAATGTGCTCAGGATGTGAACACAAAGAGATTTGATGACCCTGATGGTTTGGATCTGGAACTGTCACACTGTGAAGGATCTGAGGGAGGAGTTTCCAAGCATCTGCATAGCTTAGAATAGGTGTGCTCCATTGCGTTCCTCACCATATTCCTCACTGATAAGGAAATCAGTTCTGAGAATTGATGCTGTGATTCTCAACTCACAGTCCTCAGAGATCAAAAATCTGTGCACAGCATATAAGGATATAAGGTTCCTTCATTTGAAGCTTTGAGAATCTCTGTGGTCTCAGCTTTCAACAAATTTGTAGTTTCCCAAATGGTTCCTGGACCATGGAAAGCACAAGATATAAAGGCTTGCAAGACAGTCTACTACCTGAATCACACTTTCTGAAAAAATTATATAGATCCAGTTCTCCCTCCCCAGACAGAACAGCCACTTTTCACACTTTTATAATAGTATCTAGCCATTTGAATCCTTTGTACAAGAACCATGCGGTTCTCCTAGGTACCTATGACTTAAACTCTGAAGTATGTATGAAGCACCCAATAAACATGGAATGAATAAATGAATGAGCAAATAGGAACCTGAAATGCAACAAATGTAATTTCTCTACCCAGGAAATTTTATAGAGTAGAGACCAGGGCTGATAATGAGAAATAGACAGCTTGGCCTCCTGTCTCCTCAACAGCTTGCCACAGCTCTACCTCAGATGAGCGTTTTTTTTTTCTTTGTTTTGCATCGAGTATCTATAGCTATATATAAAGTGAACGCCTGGTGAGTGGGTGGAGGATGGTGCTCACTCCTATTTAGTGGAATGTGAATATGTCAGAATCACAGAAAATAGAAAGAACGAGGTCTATGCAAAGCTGTCAGTTTTCATGCCTGTCTTTAAAATCGGAGATGGTGCCGAGATGGTTCGAAGTTAATATTCACATCCATTTTATCGCATCAAATAGGATCATTAGCAAACAGTGTTTGAATGGTAGCTACTTCCTGACTGACAATAGCCATCCGGTGGTGCCCACTTCCCCATATGCTTGAAACTGATAGAATTCTGATAGTCTGAAAACAGTGGGAGGAAGGAAGTAATTAAAACTGGAAGGGAAGCTGCGGGCAGGGGATAGGCACCGACTTTATCTCACACAAGAGGATTCCTGTACCTATTCTTTTGAGATGTATGGGTGGGACAGTAATACTATTTTTAAGCCCATTTCATGACCTCAAGTTAGCAAGCAATCTTCCTTATAGGATGTCTCAGAAACCCCTGAGGGTGGGCACTGGTGCTTAAAATAAGCTTATGTCATAGATTAGGAAAACAGGAAGATGTTACGTCTGAATACTACACGTGTAGAGGAAAACTGGAAAGGCTGGCAGTGTAAGCCTGAGTTCTGTACCCCAACCTAACAGTAAGTTACTTGCTTCCCAGCAACCCAAGCAATACTTGGCTGTCAGCAGCCAGTCCCCTTACTCGGTCTGGGGGGGGGGGCAGGGCATAGAAGGTGGGATGGAGGCCTGACATCAGCATCTCTTAGTGCTGGGGAATCTTCTTGGGCAGCAGCTTTGCTTAGGAAGATGGACAAAAAGAAGGTCCTAGGCAACAGTTTATGAGCATTGGAATGTCAAAGCATGATGGTGTAAATTACACTGAGTGTGTGTGTGTGTGTGTGTGTGTGTATGTGTGTTGCACTGTGTTGTATTTATTGCATCCATTGCTTTCACAAGGGTCTATCACTGACCTGGGAAGTCTCCAGATAGACCTAAGCTGAAAGGCCAGGGGTCTCTGAAGATCTATTGGTCTCCATCCCCCAATGCTATATTGACAATACTCACATACCCAGCTTTTACTATGAGGGCTGGGGACTCAGGTCCTTGTGATTGCACAGCAAGCATGCTGACTCTGAACCATCACCTCAGCCCCTAACATTACAGCTTTAATTTGAGGACTAACCAGTTATAGGAATGGATTCATTCATTAAATTTCTGTGCTGTTCTTTCTTGCCATTTGGTTAAAGTTACAGCTGCTCCTTTTCTTGGGTAGAGGGCATGATGACTTATAGCAAGAGTGATGATAGACATACAAGACTGATAAGTTCTTTAAAATTCAGTGATGTTTCTCTCTTTGTGCATAGACTGAGTGGAGAAGAATCTAATCCTATGGCAGGAAGACTCCCCAGGACAATGTGTGGTCCCTTATGAACTATTCATACAGTGTCCTATTACTATCCCTCACAACCATTTGGGTTTTAAATCTTTCTATGAAGCCACTGAGAATTTGGGATTTACCTGGTATAGCAGAGATCTATATCTCTGCTTCCGAACCTTAAACAAATATGGCTTAGATGATCCCATTTACCATGTTCTCCAAGGCTCCCTATCATTCTTGGAGCATCTTCCTGTCATTACCCCTTCCATTTGGGGTGTGCAAACAGTCTATTCATTCAGAATGTCAAAAATGCACTTGTGGCTAGAATAGTAATGGCATTTAAATGGCTCAGGGGTCAACAAAAGCACTCTTTTTTTTTTTGAGAAAAGGTAAGAGAATTGAAGAAACACAATGAACAGTATGTTTAGTCATTATAATACTTTCCCCCACAATGATGCATACATGTAGTTTTAATTAAATTTCAAGGTCCAAGTTCAGGCAGCCTTCATTTTTGTTCTTGAAAACACTTGGATTTAATTAAAATAATGGGCAATTTAAACAGCTTTGAACTTTCAATCTAAGGTGGGGATAATGGAATAAGGGATTTATACAAGTAATGAATCCCTTGAAAACCTAGAGTAGAATCCTGGGAATCCAACACTGGATAAGGACTGGTCAAGAAATAAAGCAGGCATTCTGGGGGAGAAGTTCCTCATATTCTATTGCTTATTTGATTTTCAGTATTTGGGTTGTTGTCCTTTGTTTGTTTTGGTGGTTGTAGGAATTGAACCTAAGGCTTTATATCCACAGCCTGCTTCCTATTATTTTAAGATGAAGTCTTACTCAGGCTGGGCTCTCACTCATTCTGTAACCTAGGCAAGCCTTAAATTGTGATTGCCTTCAATCAGCCTCCCTGAATCAGGATTATAGGTCTGCATCATCAAGCCCTGCTGCGTATTTGAATGGTTAACTCCACAGCCCTCTCACTCACCTGGGTAATGAACTAGGACACTGTGACCCAGTCTAAAATGAGTGTCACCTCTAAAAGATTAATAGTCTACCAGGTACGTTTTGACTCACTTGTTATCAATATGCCTTTTCTATTGCCTCTACCCAAGGATAAAAGATGGATCCTTCCATCAATAAAGACAATCTTCGGTCTTCTACGTTTTCTCATATTTCTGCTGCCAGTGGGGCAACCCTGGTTATGTAGCAAAACATCCACTTAAGGGAACACAGTCAGCTATGACATGGCCCCTGGTTGACTCAGTAGAAAAAAAATGAATTTGCCTACTCATGTCTACCAGAAGCTATTGGTGAACTATGAGAGTCACAGAAACAAATTTCAGTTGCTCCCCAGCCCCAACTTCTGATTTTAGGTGTTATTCTCCTGATTGTTTTGAGTGGCCCATCTTCTAGGACATGGAAGTCCTCAGAGGCAGTTGCTAAATCATACCTTTGACTTCTTCTCTTCCATCCTTTATATCTGTTATTTAAACTTGTGTTTCCATGAGGACACTTCTATTCCATAAGCACACAGTGGTCTGTTGCTTCTAGTGGATTTCCTACCAACCCTTCTTCCATCTCAGAGGGATGCTATGTACTGGTTCTGTCAACAAGATTGAAGGAGGATTTCCCTTACTGACAATTTGAGATTAAAAAAAAATTACAAGAAAAGTACTACTCATCTTAAATTACATTAAATTACTAGCAAGTACATTCTCTCCCCTGCAAATCCTTTGGCTTTTATTTACTTATTTATTAACTTATTTGTTTATTCATTGATGTTGATGTCGAGCTTAGCTCTGTGGTGCACATGAGCTAATGGAATGTAAACACATTCTTCCACCTCTAGAAATATTGGGAAACATTTCAAAGATTCTGTCAATTATTTTTGTTAGTTTTTCTTACCATGAAAATGGTACAATTTACACAGAGAATATTTTTTTTTGTCATTATTCTACCCACGGATTTCCAGACAGTTGGAGCAGAACCAAGAGGAATCAAAGCATCTGCAGCCATCACTCTATCATGTCTGTTGCCACTAAGAGCCTAGGTAGGTTTGTGTAAGCAAAAGCTGATAAAATACGACTTGGTCATGAATGCTAGCAAAGATTGTGTGAAGGAGAGGTAGACTTTATTGGGTCAATCTCTTGGGTTTCCAGTGGTTACAACTGTATTTACTCTGATATAATAGTTTTTTTTTCTTTCTTTTTCAAAAATCTAGGGTATTCACAAGTCCCTGAAACAGTTGCATCTTGGTTAGGATTGTCAGGAACTACTAGCTTGAGATCTCTAAAAGAGCAAGGACAATGGTGAGCACAAACTGTCTGCATTTTCAACAACTTGGCATCTCACAAGTAGGCTATTTTTCATGCATACTCTGCACAACCACAGATAGCCAACTGGGCTTCTCTTTTCCTTTTTATCCTAATTGAACCCCCAGCAGATTAACTTCTCAGCAGCATAATTCATAAGGAGCAAGATCCTTTTACGAACTTCCCCTGCAACCTGAGGATGCCCTTGCACATGACCCTTGTATCCTCTGAGAAATTTCTTAGATTCTCTAGTTCTTACTCAAAGCCTTTGAATTATCCCTCCTCTGTGAGGTAAGCAGAGGTCAACTTCCCTGGCAACTTCATGGTAGCCCTCCCTTACTCTAGCTTAATTATATTGATGATTTTCATCTCAGCCCTTGGCTTTATTGAGAGAGGGATATCTAATTTTCTTTACTTACTCTTCTTTTTTTTTTTTTTAACTTTTATTGCATGATTTCAATTTATCTGAATTTGTTAACATTTAAGAACATATTTTAAGTAAATAGAATCAATCACATTCTTGTTTCCCTTTTGTACCCCCATTCCTCCCAGAGACCCCCCTTCAATACTTATAATATCTTTTTTGTCATATTCTTTAAAATTTATAAAATATTATAACAATAA
>NW_022196894.1:40246290-40271670 GCF_008632895.1 Mastomys coucha | reverse complement strand
TCCTCCAATTACCAAATTAGAGAGACCATTGCATGACAATCAACAAATTTCTAATTCCTCATATTTTTATATTTCAATCACTTAGGATATGTTGGTAATATTAATTTTATCCTTTCTTAATGTCTTAATATGAAAATTAATATTACCAACTTACTCTTCTTTTTAATCTTCTCCTTCTTATTCACCGAGTTACTACTAATCTATGCCATTGTACCACCAAAAGGTAGTTCTCCAAAAATCCCTTGTGTGCTTTGGCACATCTTGGGAGGATGAGAATTTAAGAGTCTCTTACTTTCTACTCTCCCTATCAATGATGTTTGTTGGTTGTAGTAAATAGCACTGGAAAATAGAAGCACTGTTTTGCTCTAGAGCAAAGGCAAGCTTCTTTGTTGTCCATTAGAATCAGGCTAATGTCTTCCTCTGGGGCAAAGACTGGATATGTTTGCATTTAAGCTACTTTAGAAGGCTATTTGCTACTTTCAGTGTTCCTTAGATGTGACAAAACCCAACTGATGTGTCCACCCCACAATATTTCTCTATGCCTACCTATATCATTCCAGAGATCTTAGAAGACACAGAGAGCTGGCATAGACATGAATCTTTTGCTACCTGCTGTTCTGTGGGTAATAACTCTTTGTCTTTCTGACAGAGTCTCAGGCTTCTGCCAGTGTCTATAAAATAAGCTCTTGCATTTTTAACAGTACTTGACATATTTTTATCTCCTGTAAGTTATAATTAGTCATAAACTAATATCTATAAGTACACATGTTTATATTTATCATATATCTTTTTAAAACACAGTTGTAAAACAATATATGTATGATACATTACATTGCTATAAATTCCTTGCCCAATAAAAAGCTGTTGAATGACTGGATGGATTTAAAATTGTAAAAAAGATTATATACTACCAACTATAAAATGTTTAATACTTTTATACTTGTGGTTACTGCCAATACTCTCACTAGATGAGAAGAAAGTCAACATTAAATTCAGGTGCCCAAACCAGCAACCTAACTCTAGTAAATATATCTTTGAAGTGAATGTCCTGGTTTTACAAGAACAAACAAAACATCACATTTTTGACCGCCCAAGCCTCTGTAGTCTTGGACATACTCTCATGTATCTCTCCATTAACCCTGAATATTGATACCCTGTTGAACAGTGTGTGTATATGTCTGTGTCTGTGTGTATGTGTGTGTGTGTGTGTGTGTGTGTGTGTGTGTGTGTGTGTGTGTGTGCAGGACAGTGTGTCCTGCTGTTTTCAAGGAAGACCTAGGCCTTTAAACTTTAACCATAGAAATAAAAAAAAAATCTAATAAGAAAATATTAAATGAAAACTGGGTGTGTGGTATATATCTGTAATCCCAGAAATCAGAAGGCAGAGGCATGAGAATCTCTGTGAGTTCAAGACCAGACTGGTCTTCATAGTGAATTCCAGACCAGGCAAGGGTACTGTATTAAGACTTAGTCTCAAAAATAAAAAACTATTAGTTGATAGAGCTCAATTAAGAATTAAAGAATCATAGAGAAGACAAAGGTCTGGGGCTGTAAAACATCAATATTAATTTAATATTCTAATGTGGCTTAGGGACCTCATCCACCTTCATCTTAATTCTTTCTGGCTTTTTAGTCCTTGCTTTTACCACATTAATGGAGTAATCCATTTTTGTCTCTCTTCTGATACTATATTCTAGTTTTTTCTACTAGCCTTTTGCTATCCCTTGGTTTGGTTTTATCTTTCTTAGGATGTCATTCTGGGCATTTTGCTCAAGTGTTCTGTTTTTACTGGTGCTGACCTGACAGGGTTTCTACCTACCTAGCTCTAGTACAGTCCAGGGAACATCATCTGTGTTTCTAAACACACCCCTCCACACCCCCAGCCCCTGCCAATGGCTTCAGTGTAAAACATTTGTGGAGCCCAGTTCTAAGCCTTTCTACCACCACTCTACTAATTCTGAATTTAAATGTGCGATGCAAATTCATAAATCTATCCCAGTCAGTAGTGTTTGTCCTATTAGCTTCTCCCCATGATAGCCTAGATTCTCCCCCACTGCTACACTTTAGAAAATAGAGGGGATTTGGCTAGAAACATGTTGATATAATTTTAAAAACTAGAGCTAGAATCCAGGTGTTTTGAGTCTTTATTGGTAGGTATTAAATTGACTATCCAGGTATAGACAACTACAGATATCCTTTAGTAAAACCTGTATGCACAGTAGACCAAGCAGAGAAAAATAGGAGGGTGAAAGAGAAAAGCACACACAGAAAATGGGAAATGGGTTAGGAGTTGTCATGGCAGCCTCAAGCCCCCTACAGAAAACAAGCTCTTCCTCAGCTAGTGGTAGAGGAGGAGCACCTTTCCTGTGAGTCTCCACGGGGACAGTGAGTGGTTTTTAGATTAAATTTATAGCCTTGTTCCAGGGTCATAGTTGTAGAGTTGGGCTCCCTTTCTTTATTCAGGATGCAGTCCATCCCTGCTGAGTGTGACAGGGCTTCCAGGGACTGTGGAGCTTGAGCACAAGAAACCCACTGTGTTCTAAAGATAGGTAATCACAAATCAACCACATTCACACATCAAATATTTCACATGCAAATCAGAGCAGCTGAGTTAGAGTCATTTTACAATAGTTGAATTTTCATTTCAGTTGCTTTAGGAGATGGCTATAAAACTAGAGACAGTAGCATTACCCAATGGTGTTTATTGGCCTTCAGAGCATTGGCTAGAGGGTCCATTCGGTTTAAGTTGCTAGTAGAGTGTTGTGTGGACTGCTTCCAGGGCGCTCTACCTTCATCTTTCTGTAACTTGACACCTGAACGGAGTGTATGATCACATGATTGCCTGACTTGGCTAATTAATTAGTAAAGCATGTATTGAAAGTCTATTGTGTGCTAGTTAGTATATAATATGATAAGGATATGTGGATAAATAGTAAGAAAAAAAAAGCCACCTTCTGTGCAAAGTTTTTGATAGAGAAGGGGAGGCCGTAAGTGACAATTTCAAGACACGGTGATGAATATTGCAGTCTTCACTGAGGAGGTATATTTACCAGCAGAAGAGGGAGTGCCCATATCTATACAGGCCAGGAGTGACTGAAGTCAAGAGGAAAGAGATGATGTATGTGTCAGCTCACTTTTGAAAGATCTAGTAAGAATTTGTCAGTTGTAAATAATACAGAGTTTGCTGGGGAGCAGAAATTACACAAGCTAAAAATATAAGGCAATATGTTACAAGTGATACATATAATTTAGAATATATATATTCCATATATATATGAAAAGGAGGATACTAGTAGGTGTGTGTGTGTGTGTGTGTGTGTGTGTGTGTGTGTATGTGTGTGTGTGCATGTGTGTGCGCGCATGTGTGCTTGGAAACTTTCAAACACTAGGAAATGGTTATGATCAAAGAACTTTGGTATAACTGCAAAGACAACCAATGAAGACATGATGTATGTTCTGCTATACAAATAGATTGGTGACTTGTCCTATTTGCCAAAGAGGCAGGTGAAGAGACCTACAGCTAGATATTATGTGAAAAGTGTCTCAATTGGAAGTCTTCATTGGGTCCCTCCCTTTAGAGATCAGGGTCCCCCAGCAGAAGAGAGGGAGGAAAGATCATAGAAGTCAGAGGGGTTGGAGGAGACCTGGAGAACATGACTTCTGGAATTAACTAAGCAGGGTGCATATGGACTCACAAAGACTGAAGCAGCAAGCATGAGGCCTGCATGGGCCTGCACCAGGTCCTTTGTGTTATATGTTATGATTGTTAGCTTGGTATTTTTGTGGTACTTCTCATAGTGAGAGTGGGAATGTCTCTGACTCTGTTGCCTGCTCTTGGGACTCTTTTCCTCCTATTGGGTTGCCTTGTCCAGCTTTGCTACTAAGCTGATGCCTTGTCTTAGTGTGTCTTGTTTTGTCATCTTAACCTTATCATCTCCTGGAGACCTGTTCCTTTCCGAAAAGGAAGCAGAGTGGCGGAAGATCTGGGATATTTATAGGGAAGCTTGGAGGGGCTGGGGAGGATTGGCAGGAGAGAAACTGATGCATGAGAAGAGAGTCTTTTTTCAGTTTTAAAAAAGGGATGTGATATATGACACAGTGCTGATATAGTTTATTGCTAAGGATAGTACTGAAATTGTAGTCCAGTGGTAGAGTACTTGCCTAGCAAGAGCAAGGCCTGGCTTCTAGTCTCAACACTGTAAAAATAAGATCTTTCTGAAAACTGTGTTAAGAAGAATGTATGAATATGGGGAAAAGAAGAAAAAGGTGGTATATGTTTTGCATCAGGTACTTGAGTGGAATTGTCATTTACTAAAATAGAATTAGAAATGAGTCCACTTAAATAAGGTGAATTTTGAATGCTTGAGGGACATCTGGGAAAGATGAATAACTAAGAACTACTTTCCTGTCCCTCTTTGGTATGTGAGTGAGTATGCAAATTAATGTGTATGCAGTTACATTTATGTTAGGGTGGGTGTATGTATACCTGTATACATGTGCATGCAGAGATCAAAGGTCAGTCTTAGATGTTACACCTTAAGACAAGTTTATCTTGCTTTTTTAGATAGTCTCTCATGGGGATTGGTGGATCCCAGACTGTGCTTGCTTGGCTGACCAGGGAGCACAGAGATCTTCCTGTCTCTGCCTCTTCAGCTCTGAGATTATAATACCACCATTCTCAGCTTTTTACCTAGGTATTAGACATAGAACAGAGGTCCTCACGATTATGGGGAAGTTACTTTACTGAGATAATTCTCCAGTTCCCCCTTTCATCTACCGTCTCCTCCTTCATTGTGCAGGGAAATGTGCATGTTAAGTAATTCTTCTACGAGTGTGGCTATCCTGCAGCCTACCTATTGATAGTTCCATTCATGAGTCAAACCTCAAAACAATGACACAGACAAAAGGCACAAATTTGGGACTTACAGCTAGAGATGAAGAAGTAGATCAGAACTTGCAGGGAATTAGTTACATGACACAAAATTTTATATAAGTGTTTCCTAAGCCTTAGTGTATATACAAATTGTCACAGTTTTAATTTGAAATGTTCCCCATGGACATATATGATTGATCACTTGGTTGCTACATGGCAGCTCTGATTTGGTAGGTTGTCAAACCTTTGGTATCTATGACCTATCTGGATGACAACATGCTTTGACCATTACCTTAGATTCTGGTGCCTGTCCAAGCCCTCTGCAGCAAAATATGAGGAACATATGTAAGAAGCTCCAACCATCAAGGATTGAGCTTCTCCAGCCACTATGCCTTCTCCACTATGAAATATAGACTAAAACTATGAAGCAAAAGAAATCTCTCTTTTTATAAGGTGTGTTTTTTAGGCATTCTGTCAGAGCAACAAGAAAACTAATACACAAGGTATCCTAAAGAAACTGTTAAGTAAATTTTGATTCACTAGATCTGCTGATCATCATTTTTATCAAGCTTCCAAGCTATCTTGTTTAACATGTCCCTATAAAACATTAATTGGCAGTCAGTGTGGTGGTTTGTAGAATATTTAAATATTTTGTCCCTGGATGGTGGAACTGTTTGGGAAGGATTAAGAGGTGTGGCCTTTGGAGGAAGCATGTCAGTAAGTATGAGCTTTGAAGTTTTGAAAGGTAACACTGTTCCCAGTTCTCTCTCCCTCCCTCTCTCTCTCTCTCTCTCTCTCTCTCTCTCTCTCTCTCTCTCTCTCTCTCTCTCTCTTTCTCTCTCTCGTCCCCCTCACTTGTGGATCAAGATGTCAAGCTCTTAGCTACTGCCCAACACCATCCCTGCCTGCCTGCTGCCATGCTTCCCACTATGATGGTCATGGACTCTAACTCCCTAGAACCATTAGCTTCAAATTAAATGACTTCTTTTATAAGTTGCCCTGGTCATGCTGTTGCATCACATCAGTATAAAAGTAACTAGGACAAAGGGGCAGAAGACAAGATGATAACAGACTAGTATCCAGAGAGAATAAAGGAGGAGGGGGAGAAAGACATATCTTGGAATTAAAGGAAGAAAGTTTCATACAGAAGGACGTGTTCAAAAAATGTCAAAGGATGCGAGCAAGGAAGTAGAAGCTGACTAGTAAATGTCATCTGATATTGACAATTTGAAAGTAATATTGAACTTTGGCGTGATAGCTTTGCACTGTGAAGGGGACAGAAATAAATCCTAGTGGGGAGCTAAGTGAATGGCTGGCGAGGAGTTAGAGATAGTATGGATTACTTCTTGTAAACAAAACATAGAAAAGCATGTCTATCAAGGGAAAAGACATACTCAGTGATAGGAGAGGCAAATGGTAGATGAAGTGGCACCATATTTAAGATAGAAAAAAAAACCAAAGTATGTAGTAGGCAGTTTAATTCCCAAAGGGATTTAGTGGGTGTAATTAAATTGATGTTTGAAATGAAGATGCTGCTCTGCACTACTTAGGTATATACTATGGACACAGAAGCCTTTAAAAGAAGGCAAAGAGGACAGGGAGGGCAAAGGAGATGAGACGACAGATTAGAGTGATGCTGCTGAGGGTTAGGGATACTAGAGGACTGAGAGTCAAAGTACATGGGCATGTTCTAAGACCGCCAAGATACCTTGGCTCTGGTCCAGTGAGACCTCTGATGCTCTCCTAGCCATGTAACATAATAAAGTTGTATTGTTGTCAGCAAATACATTTTTGTTCATTTGTTGCAGCTGTGACAGACACCAAAACAGAAACAAACAAACAAACAAAAACATCTTTTGACTATGCCAAGGGAAAGAACTCCAGGGAAGGAGGATAACTCACATTCCTATCAATGAAAACTAACAAGAGAAAAAAGCAAAACAATTTTATTTAACTAAAGTTGCATGGCCTACTAGGAACTTCAGAAGAGAAGACCCGAAGTTTCAGAGCAAGCTATTTCAGTGGACCCAGAGATGTCACTGAAGGGCAAAAGTCATGACCTACTGACAGTAAACTGGGGAAAGCCAGGAGAAGTCTGTTTGTAGTCTCCTACTCAACCTTCAGGTTGATGACAGAACTCCCCTCTGGAAAAGGACTTTGAGACCTAGAAGAGGTAGGCCATGAAAGGATCATGCTTCAGTACAGATGGGTTTGAATGTGAGTGTCAAGGTGCCATTCTGGACTTAAGAGAGCCAGATATGAATGAAGATGCCTATCAATCAGGAGATGGGGGTAATAGAGTTCTGGAGGTACAAGGAGTTTTCTCCACTCCTTCAGGTTGGATTGGGGGGTGGTATGCAATAAATTCTCATGTTTACTTCTGTCTGTGACATGGGGAACATGTATAGTGTACATGAAAAGAAAATGGAGTAGCTTGTAGCAAAGTGTCCGTTCTCTTATTGGTTTTAAATGCTTTTTTAAAATGCACTGCTCTTATGTGAAGTGTGTTAGGGGCTTCATTTTAAAGTCATCCCTAAACAATCTCCATATTTTCCTGAGCTCTGCTGGATGCTGACAGATTGGGGGTCATAGACCTTGACCTTGATATTTCTTGTTTGGTTCCAAGGTCTCCTCTGAACTGTTGTTAAACTGAAATAAAAATTGAGAGAGAATCTGGACCCTTAGCTCCTTTTAACTTATACCACTCTGCCTAAATTCTCTCCCCTCCTCATCAGATTCATGTTAATCAAGATATGTCTTTTTTTTTTTCTTACAGCTCCCCAAGGCCCTGCTTCACCTAGAAGAGAGAACCTGGCTCCAGGATGCAGGAGACTGCTTCTGGTTTCCATGGAGACCCTGTTTGAAGTCAATGGCGGCTCCAGGAGGGAGGGAAACCAGGACATTTGTATTTAAAGGATGGAGAGTCTGGGAAGGAGGAGGGATAAGAAAAGGGAGTAAGGCAGGCTGAGGGTGAGGCTGATTCATCCTGTGTTAGAGGTTTCAAACAGAGGAACAGAAAAGTTCAGCTAGGTTATTCAATCTCCTCGCACTTTGAGGATGAATCAAAACGGAAGCTGTGGGGGTGGGGGAGGTGGCAGAGGGCTGTTTATTGCGCCTGTGAAAAATATTCTGCAAAGGCTCCTTTCTAATATCAGCATGTAGGGGACTGAGTTACTTAGGCAGCTGGGAGTCCCTGTCCTTGTGGGTGGCTCCTTCCCAAGCAGCTTGAGATTTTTCTCTTTTTCCTAAGTCAGTTCTTAAAGGTTCCTACTGCTGTGAGGGGGTCGAGCCTCTCTTTCCTTCTCCACACCTCCCCCCAGAGGGTAACTAAATAAAAACCTTGGCAAAATGCTTTCCGAAGCTTCGTGTTTCGGATTAACTGTTATTTATTTGCCGTGTGTCTTGTCTACTAAGAGACAGGGGGGCAGGATGGGGGAGGTACTCTGGCGGAATACACGCTAAAATTGAATTGCATGAGGATTCAGATGACGTCATCTTGGATAAAGGTCTGACCCAGTGAATGTTAAATGTGGCTGAGCGACTAAATCCTTTGAGAGAATCAGTGGCAGAGTCCTCTATGAAAGGACCATGCCTCTTGTTTAAAATATTAAGCATGCTGCTCAGCTGATCTCTGGCTGCAACTCCCAGGGCGCTGGTGGAATCTCAGTTTTCTGCTATAATCACTTGAACATTACTTACTGCCCTAGATAACTGCAGTCACGTGGCGCTTGCACACACACACAAAAAGCCTTTGAAAAAAAGAAAAGAAAGCCATCACAAGTTATCAGTGACTGCCAATTTTAGAGAATGAAACCAAGTCAGTTCAAAAATACTTTCTGAGGTGTACTGCAGTCTGAATGTGCCTAAGGAGTAAGGGGTGGTTTTTCCTTCAAGATACTGATACTTAGATGGGGACAGCAGTAGTCATAAACATCCAGAAGAGCTGGATAGAAGTCATTAATGATATGGGAACTCCAAGGAAAGGTTAAATTGATAAAGAAAATAAAACTCAATTTATATAGGTGCCTTGGAATTCCCAGAACCCACACTGGTTGGCTCACAACAGCCTATAATTCTAGCATACGGATATTCATTTATATTTCAAAATTCTTATAAAGTTAATGATGAGGAAGCACTATATAAATATGGAAGGCTTTGCAGACCTCTTGGGACTAAGGCAACGCTAAAATAAAAGAACCATTGGTGCTTGTTAGAGCTTGTCTTTAGAGGGATGGTGTAGAAATGAAGAGGTGACTCCCACAATGCAAATGAAGATGCTTTTCAATTAAAAAAAAAACCTGTCATTTATGGTCAGAGTTGAATGCATCAGCCTTGTAGATTTTGTTCCAGAATTGAGGAAAGTTTTAGAATAAGTTAAAGTATGTGGAAGGCAAAGGCTATTTCTTGGCTTTAATTTAGGAGGAAAATATCGAAAGGAAAAGAAATTAGAGGAGGGCAGTTATTTCTAGAAGAATAAGAAAAGACATATGTGCTCAAATTAGTCATGGTTTCTGTGTCAGGAAAATGTTAGTTACCAAGGTTTTGTTTCCAGTCCTGTTTGCTAAGGGACATACCTATAATAAAAACATCTTCCAAGGTTTTGGCAATGCAGCTGAATATTAATGATTTTAGGGTGAAAAACTCATAAAAGCCTGAATACCACGAGTCAGCTCCTTTTAATCGTTTTTATTTTTTTCATTCTTAATCATATTGTAGTCTGCAGACTCCTCGGACTACCAGTTAACTTAAAGGCTAGCTGGCAAGGCTCTAAATCATGGCATAACCTCTCTGGCTTTTCAACCTCAAATAGGCACCCTCACTCGTTCATCTCGGTAAACTTGGGTGTTCTTCCATAGTGTGTGCCACTTTTTTTTAAATTAGCTGTCAATGTTGCGTGACTATTTCTAGAAATGATTATTATAATAAGAGTGACTAATTGACAGCTTTAGTAGAAGCAGAGAAGCCAAAATAAAAACCTAGTGGAAACTATAGAGTACCAAACAATAGAAAGATGGAGACTAAAACAGAAACAGTGAAGAAAGTGTTGAAATGAATACAAAGTGAAAAAATTGTTCTTACTCTTCTCTGCTGTTATTGAAGAATCCATTGTAATTTAAAACAAAAAACAAAAAACAAAAAAAAACAACTGAGACTAGAGAGATAGCTTGGTAGGTAAAGGTGCTTACTGTTAAACCTGATTGCCTGGGTTTGATCCCTTACCACCAGAGGGGAAGGAGAGAACCAATTTATTCGAGCAGTCATCTGACTTCTATATGTATACCGTGGCACATGTGCAGCATTCCTCAGGCACACCAAATAAATACAAAAAAAATGAAGAAAAATTTAAAGAAAATGGACAACCTGACAGTACAGCTTTAGCAAAGAAAAAAAGAAAAAGAAAAAAAAAAGAAAAAGAAAAAAGAAAAAAGAGAAAAGACAAGAAAAAGAAGTCATGGTACAGAGAGAAGAAAAAAATGCATGGTTGGTCAATCAGTGATGGCTGAATTTGCACTGTTTTAAACACTTAGCACGGAATGACACTACTTCAAGTTGCTTTTGTAATGAGTGTTGGTACTTTAAAAAAGTTCTCTTTGAAGGTGATGAAGAGGGTTCCCAGAAGGCAATGTGGGTATGATGTTGGGGAAATGAGTGGTCCCTCTCAACTATGAACTCACTTTCAGAGGCCCAGCCACTCGAGGCGGGATAGTTTCAATCACCCTGCCATCCAGTCATAGCTGACACATCTTGGCAGCTGGCCTGCCCCTAATGGAATGTGTCCTGCAGCTGGGAATTAGGTCATCAGTAATTCACTTAATAGCATTTTATGAGCTGGGCTCTGACACAAAAGAGCTATCTGGCCTTACCAGCAGGAGCTTTCGTTGAAGTGAAGAGAAGAAAGAAGTTGATGCCATTGTGAACAATCAGACTCCATTTCCAGAAAGCAGCGAAGGAGGGTCAGAAACATGGCTGTTTCTTCAGCCTTTCTCTGTTATTAGGACAGGTAAGTGATCTTAGGCAAGCCACTGCTTGTTTTTGGACCTCAGTTCTTCCACGGTTTGATCAGACCTTGGAAGTCCCAGGGATTTTTTTTAGGTCTTTTCATCGATGGTGTTTCAGAAAGCAAGATAATGTGCATCCTTTTTCTGCCTCAGCTATGCTCAGATAAGGAAAGCCCTGACTTGCATAATTGATTAATTTGCCTGGTGTATGTATTCTCAGTATGGCTGATTTCTCGTTACCAGTGGTATAACAACTAATTATGAAATCTGAATATTGACTATTTTGCTTGAATGAGCTGGTATGGGCAACTTCAGTAAATCAGCAAGTTTCCCCAGCTAGAAAGAGCTATGTGAATAAATATGGCTCTATATGTACACACATTACTACATTCTCTACATACTACATGATGTGTGTATGTTCTGTTCTGATTCTACTCCACATACCACAGTCTTCTTAGATGTACATGCAGAATCCTCAGTAGAAAATCCTAATACAGTTCTTGACTCAAATTTCCAAGTTTTGCCACCAGAGTCCTGACATTCCCAAGATGTTTAAGAAGCAACTAGACTCTTATTTTCTTCTGACCTATAGGACCCCATAACTTTCCAATTAAAAAAAAAAAACCAATATAGTTCTCATGGTTTATTCAGAAGGTTCACTGTTATACAGGGCCTGCAAGTTAGACACAAATCACTACAGTCCTTTCTCTTTTTAACATTTTTTACTGACATGAGATAAAAATCTCCAGGACCCTGGAAATTTAATGCACAAAGTCTTCTTATTCAAGACATTTGGAGTGATTAGTGCTGAAGACAACACCTGTAATGATGATGGGAAAATAATGAATTAGATTTGGATCAGCCCTTCAAGTAAGTGATACATAGAAAACAATTGATAGTTATCCACAAAACATTTACTCTATAGACTGAGCCAGCACTGCAAACAATGGTGAAACCCAAGAGCAGGCATGAGCTAGGATACAGCCTTCAACTTCAACTTGGGAAGATAAACTTAACATGCCCAGATGAATGAGAATCAGTTAAAAATACTTTATAATTAAGTGTTTGATGATGCAACATATTATAATGAAACAGGAGTTCAGAGGAAGCAATCATCTGAAGCAAGCCTTGTCCAAGCTAATGGAATGAGAGTGTTATAGGATAGAAGATACCTGTGATGTTGGGGTTGTATTCCCATGGTCAATAAACACATAGGGCAAGTTCATCCCCAGGGAATTGTACTCAAAAGCTTGGTGGAAATGAGTAGGATGTTATAGAAAGGAAAATAGTGAAAGGTGAAGAGAAAGTGAGCTTGTGGTCCTAGAGCTGGGTCCTTGTATTTGTAAATGGTAGAGGGGTATGAGATGCCATGTACAAATGGTCAGATCACACATGACAATAGAAGTCTGATCCACAACTCCCACAGCCACCATTACAGATTGAAAAGCCACACCCTCTGCAGCAATGGGCCAAGAGCATTCAGGATTTGGTTAGTGACTGTCCCATCTTTTAAACTGTTCTTGTGCCCACCCTCACTGCTTTTAACTCAGGGCCAATGAAGGAAAGGCATACCGACTCCCCGAACCAATCACAAATGATGTACTACCTCTGATTAGAAAGCATCTATCTATCTTCACATGTACACAGGCTCCAGTCAGAACTTACCCAAAACCTTTCCTTCCTTGTATGATAGCTTTACATTTCTACCACCTACATTAGAATCCCTGCCAAACACAAGTGACGGCTAGTGGATCTCTTGCTATGTAGCATATTGTGAATAAATTTGTTTGTTCTTATCAGATTGGCCTTTATTTAATTCCACAATGGGAAGGGAGTACACACTTGTGGTTATGCTTGCTTTGCATTGCATACCTTCCCTCCTATAGTCTACACTTTATATAGGCTTCTTGGCTTTCCTACCAATCTTTGTAGAAGCTCATATCTGGTTCTCTAAATTCAGAGCTGGAACTGCTTTTAACTGCTGAGCATCTCTCTAGCCTCCTAACTTTTTATTCTTTCTTTCTTTTCTTAGTAATATGCTCACTTTCTGTTTCATCAGGTTCAGTGTATTGGCTTTTATGTTGAGGTCTACGATCCACTCTGACTTGAGTTTTGTGCAGGAATATAAAAGTGGATCTATTTGTAGTTGTCTACATGCAGACACCCAGTTAGACCAGCAAAATATCCCTTGCTAAGAAAAGTCTCAAGGTTTAGACTATTTGTCCTAACATTCACTAGGTAACATTTAATACTTATTTAATACTTTCGTGGCACATATAATAAATCTAAAATGACTAGTCAGATATTTTCTGATCAACACAGAAAAAAGGTGTACCACTATTGTGTTTGATAATATATATTTGTGATCAAACTAAAAAACACAGCCCGTTTAAATCATCATTTCTACTTGCTCTCATACCAATCAATGGGTTCTATTGAAACTACTTGAGATTCTGAAAATATTTTGCTCATTTTCATCTGCTTGCAACACCCCTTGGATGATGATATAATAATTTCTCACTTTAGAAGTTCCTGGAGTCTTTTGCTTTGTGCTCTGAAATCCTAAGGGAAATTCCACTTTGGCTTTACAGGCAGAAATGCATCATTTTAGGTATTTAGAGGAACTTGACACCCTACGTAATTTGTACTAATGGGTACCAAAGTTGGCAGACAGATGGCAGTGAGATTTTATGATTGAACATCCTTTTTTTCTCATGATCACATGATCAAAAAGATGGAGAAAAAAAAAAAAGCCAAGCAGACATAGCATGGCTATGCTGAAATTCTCCATGTTTTTCTATCATTCAATCCTTGGACATGATTCTCAAGTTTGCAGACTTAGAATTTGATTTCCTATCTTACTCTTAAGTGATGATGCTCTCTGCCCATCTTCCTTAAGTATCCCATCAAGCATTACTATCAGTGGACTTCCAAGTAAGCCTACCAATTACTCTTGGCAGGGTGTGATGTTAAAAAAATGTCTCATGTTGGTGGCTACTCTATTTTGTAGCATGTATGATCTTGTTAAATATCACCACAGGAGCTGGGATTTTCTCACTGAGGAAATGTCTCCTATTGAACTTCACTCTGTCACCTATGATATACGTCCACAAGATACAGTGTTTATGATGTATGTCTGCAAGGTATGTTGTTTATGATGTGTGTCCGTAAGATATATTTTGGGGCACTCTGATAAGGTCAACTAGTATTCTGTAACGAATACATTAAACTGAACAATGTTTCTGTATGAAGGACATTTATTCACTGTTCACTCAACAATTGAGATTTGGTATCCTTTCCTAGCGTTTTGAATTTTTCTACCTAGTGATGAGGAACCCAGGTTTCTTCTGTGCTGTAGACCTTCCATCCTATATTAAAGTTAAGAATAGAGATGGGGGAAAATAAACATTGCTATTTCTTTAAAAAACAAAAATAAAAACACAGCAGCAGCAGCAACAACAAAAATGTATCCTAAACCAAATGGTATGCTGCACACCTGTAAGCCTCGCATTCAGAGGTCTGAGTGGGAGAATTGGCAGTTCAGGGTCAACCATAGCTACATAGCGGATTTGAGGCTATCCAAGCTCCTATTTCAGTAGAGCAATAACAACAACAATACAAAATTGCTTGTTCCCAGTGGTATAGTCACCTTCTGATTGAAGACTAGTGCAAAACAGTCTAAAATATTTAGACAATCTATTATCCAGAGTCAGGAAACAAACAAATAAAAACAAACAAACAAACAAACAACAACAACAACAACAACAACAACAACCAAAAAACCAAAAGCCCTCATCCAAAATTAACAATCACTGTTTCGAGCATGGATCGACTCTGATCCTTTTAACAAATTAAAAATATTGGAATAGAAGTGAGACTACAAAGAAATTTCTATAAACATGATCTTCCTTCTCCATGTCTCACTAATTTATGCTATATCTAAAAGTCATTTTGGGGGAAGAAGAGAATTGCAGCTGATCTATGGATTTTCACTTTAGTTAGTTAGTTAAGAGGACAACTAAAATTCTTACTGCAATGACCTTAACTATATTTTAGGGGTGACCTCTTGCTTGTTGTTCTCAGCTACTGTGACAAATGCTTTGACCAGCGGTTCCTTTAGATCAAACCCTATTTGCCCTGAGATACGTCTACATTGACATGGCTCGGGCTTTGAGCTCAGTTCTACCCCTTAAACACTGTGTCATAGCCTCTGTGCGTTTATATTCCCTTAGGACAGCTACGGGCTCCACTTCAGTGAATGTCAAAATAAGTCTAAGAAAATCATTTACATCTAGTTCCTACAATTCTGGAACTGCTGGTCTACCACCTCTTGCTTTTTTGCTTTTACTAGGAACTGTGTTGCTAGTCATGCCTCCAGTAATGATGTAACAGAAAAGATGCTGAGAAGCAGGTTCTCTGTCCCCAAGTTCCAAACGATTCTCTAGATTCTAATATGCTTTTGTACATAAAAGAGGCATTTTGAGATTTAAAATATGAATGGATCAGATTATATGAAAGGTGAATAATATGCTATGCTTGGATAAAAGTCATTTCTCTCTATTCCTCATATCAATAGACTTTATATAAGACAGAACTTGAATTTTTGTTCATGTGATGATTTTTTTATCTATTCAGCTTAAATGTTAAGCATGCACTATATTTAAGTTATGGCAAACATAAGAGCAAATGATTCAGATACAGTATTTATAGAACTTATTTTTATCATTTTGAGTATGAGTGTGTGTGTTGTGGGGAGGGGTATGTGCACATAAGCAAAGATGCTCTCAAAGGGCAGAGACATTAGATTTTCTTTGGAACGGGAGATATAGATGGTTTTGAGCTGCCTTGCATGAGTGCTGGAACTCCAACTTGGGTCCTCTGGAAGAGCAATAAGTACTCTTCACAACTGAGCCATGCCTCTCACCTTTGGATGCATTACTAGTCCCAATAAAATATAAAGAATGTCTCAGGGCTGCATTCATAATCTGGAGCTTTAGAGCAGTTTCATCTCTCAGCTTTATACATTCCCTCTATCCTTTCTCCTTCAAGTCCCTCTATTCTTCATTGGATAGACTTTAGACTGATCAAAACTACTATTTTCCTGTGCGTGTTCCTTCAGTTTTAACTAAATTTGTATGTTTACCATACTTAGCTTCACAAATAGTAGATGACATCATTAAATGGGAGTTATTATTACTGTTAGTATCATTTTATGTTTGTTAGGAAATGGTGGGGGTGGTAGGCTGGTTCAGGTGACGATTTTGATTTGCCTTTGCCCTTGAAAAACTACCAGACATCAATAACTTCCATGTGTGTCTGTTGATCTCTTTAATTCATTATTCTAAATTCTAACATTAGGCAATAGTCAACAGTTTCATCTTGAGAGGGATGAGATCTGCAGACTGACTTGGGCAAGTGTCACAAACCAGCTCCATCATGACTGGGTTACTTGACAAATTTCATGCGAATGAACAATCATGGCAGTAGCAGTGACAAGGTACTATGGTGGATGCCATTGGCTTTCTTGGAGCATGGCAGACACTGTTCCTTATTAGTCCCTCAAAAGACTTTGTAGAACACAGAAAAAGATAAAAGAGCAGAGATTGGGAAATGGTAAATCTGACAAATGAAAGTGACTGTTTTACTCCTATTTCCACACACTCCATCTTCTCCTGTACTGTAGCCACCACTCTACCCAAACAAAGAGGCTTCTAAATAAATGATTCATGAGGATCACAATCTCAACATGAAGATGCTCCACAGCTGTCACCAGGGACTAGATCATTGATCAATCCAAGCATTTGGTGAGGGCTCTTCTGTGTCCAGAGCTGCATGGGGTACTCTGGAAGGAAGGAAGAAAAATTTATAATGCTGTCTTCACCCTCATGAATTTATAACCTTCATGTGGAGAACAAGACAAATACATGAACATTTACGACCAATTCAACTCAAAACTGTTGGCCACTGAGAATGTCAGTTTAAACTCTAGCCTGACCTCCTGCCTGCTTGCAGAGAGACATTGTGGGGCAATGGAGGAACACAGGTTTGCAGGTCAGCTGGCCTAGAATCAAGTCATTCTGTGCTGTTTAGTGAGTGGCAAGACTTGAGTGGTTTCCTTCGTCTCAATTCCAGAGGTTTTACCCATTGAATGGCAAAAATGCTTTCTTATAGGGTTGACTGATTAAATAGTGGCTTAAAATTTATCAACTACCTCAATGTAGTAAAATATGTCACAAAAATATGGATGTCCTATGTCCACATAACTGTGTCCTATGTCCACATAACTGTGTCCTATGTCCACATAACTGTGTCCTATGTCCACATAACTTTGTATCCTATGAGTATAGGAAAAGTAAAGGTTTTAAAACTGAGCATATTGTCTTCTGACTTCCGATTTCTTTGCTCATGATAAAACTTTTTAGTAATCAGATTTAAAAACTACATGTTAACTTTAAATTCCTTTACTTCTATTTCTAATATGCAGCTTTTCTATCTTAGAGTCAGGAAAGAGCTATAGGAGTTTGATGTACTCTCCAATAGTCTGTTGAGAGAATGATTATAACTTATAAAACTTTTTTGTTTATTTGTGTTTTATTAAATAGGGTTTCATGGCCCAGATTGGATTGCAATTCTTGATTTTTCTTCTAGGATTATAGACATATACCAGCATACCCAGAAATTTCCATAAAATCTTAAATGATCCTTCATTAACAAAGTTTATAGACTCCAATCATTCTCTCCTTTCTATTTCCTTTGATGTGGTATAGTTACAGGCTTAAAGGTCTCGTCTGCTACCCAAATACAATAGCCCTTAACTCATCATCTTCCAATATAGTCCACTCTTTGTTCAACTGTCATAGCTACTTGAAATGTAGCTCCAATTAATTCATTTTTTCCCAATCAACAACTTTCCACACTTCTCAATTTAAAAAAAAAAAAACTTCACTGAAGGTGCTTAACTTTGCTTTCTGAACTCTCTTTGGGGTTTTCATATTCTGTTACTCTATCTCAAGCTGTATACTCCAGAAAATCCTTTTCTGGCTGGTCTTTGAATATACTATAAGAATCCAGCTAGGTCTTTCCCAATATGGAATATAAGGGGAAATAAAGAATGCATCAGTAGATAGATGTGCAGATTTTCACAAGATTAATTACAAAGTTTTGTTCCAAGATATATTCCTCCTCATAATAGCCTGAATTGATGAATAGGTGCTGTGGATGTGCCTGGTGCAGATAAAAAAAGAAAAGAAAAAAGAAAGAAATACATCTTTTGTTGCTATTTCCAGATAATCAGCCAAAAGGGTTCTTTAGAATCTGTTTGTTGAACAAATCTCTGAGGCTAGTGGCTGTTCTTTGCATTCATTAGCAGGTCTGGGAGTCTGTGGTGAGACACATTCTGGTGTCTACTCCACACTGGAGATGCTCTTTCACTTTTGAGAATCCCCTAATCTATGTTAACACACAAGAATGGACTTTCTTGTCCTCCAGTGAGCTGAGAGTCAGATGGCTGGATCTATCCTGCAGATAAACAAGAACATAGTAAGTGAGTTGCAAAGAGGGCAGAAATGTAAGGGAATGAACATAGCCTGATGTCTTTGCAGTTCTTTATCTCAGGCCTTAAAAGGTTCTAGTTACTTCCATTCTTACATACTTCTACCTCTATAGGTTGATGCCCTCCTATATTCTTACTTAAACTAAGTTGTATTTCTTTCATATCCTAGCAACCAGTGAGTACTAACTAATGTGATAACTTCATTTCAGACGGACATACCATCTTCTTTCCTCACCTACCAACTGAGAATCTATTTTATACCATACTCTCTTCTGTTAGTCTCTATGCTGGAGCTTACAAAGAGAAGGTTGTAATTAGATGTTCTCTGCTGGACATAAACACACAATAAATATATCTATTAAATAAATGGAAGGAAGGGATCATAGTCATTCTAAGAAAAAAAAAGGCTTAGCTAACCCGAGTCACTTCTTTATCATGTAAGGCAAAGAAGAATGCTCGGCCAGCAGGCACTGGATGGATCCAAAGCGTTGAAGCACTAAAGCACGATGCATCTTGGAACAGGTCAGTATGTTTTTATAGTGTGCAGATGTTGTATTTATCCTTGCAGAGAGGAGCACAAAGGATTTGAGGCCTGCATCACATATATAGAATATAATTTGCTACACAATTGTCTCTTCATGAGAGTATGGGAATCACTGAAAATTCTATGCAGTTACCTAAAGAACTTATTCAAATTAGTTTATAGACAGAAACTTTGAACTGCATACTCTGAATCATTTCAAGTAGAACCCTATGCAATAGCACATGCTATTGGAAGCATTTGGATTCAGGTTAAATAATACCTGTGTCTTTCAGGAGTAAGCACTTTTTATACATTCATAAAATTCTGCTCTTCTATATTGTACCAATTATTTAGTTTAAATATTTAACACACACTCTCTCTCTTCTCTCTTTCTCTTCCTCTCTTGCCCTTTGTTCTTTCCCAACCTCTCTTCCTGGTCATTTTTATCATTCTGCATTTTAATATCTTTCATGATTTATTTCTTAATATAAATCTTTTTCTAATTTATTTTTATAGTAATTATTATAATTAAGCCTTACTAGTAATGACAAGGAAACCAGTTTTATTGCCATTAAACTTGATATAAGGCTAGAAGGGATATAAAATATTTCTATGGCAAGTCAATACCTAAGAGATTTAGAAAAAACAGTGATTGTTGGACTCTAAGAAAAGGCAGGTAACAATGATAAAATGTGTTCTCTCTGAGATTCTAAAAACTGGATGCTCTACAATAATAGGGAAGATAATCTCAGCAGGGAAGCTCCAACTATCAGTAAAGTCAATGAAAGTCAACAGCCTGCTGTGACCTCCCTAGCAGCTACAGCCTTAAAATCTATATAGGAATTATATGATAGCATATGAGTATATTAAAGTGTAAGCTCTGGCTACACACAACTCCATGTTTGAAAGCCAAGAGGATCTAGCATGTTACAGAAAAATCTCCCTGGTCATTCAATGTGCATTTGTTGATTGCAGACTCTCGTCCAAGCCCCTGTACAATGTAAGCTATGGGACCATGACTTCCTGGGTACCTTTTTCAACACATAGAAAGACCTCCTGATACCAATTGGCAGATAGAACAAAGGAATATTTAAATGCTGCGATGATTCAAAATCTACTCAAGGTAACTTGAGGATAAACCTGTATTGGGTTAAAATACTTGATAATTGTTAATGAGAAGTTTAACTTAATGAAAAGAATATTGACTTCATCCATCCTGACTGTAAATCTAGAGGTGACTGTGAAAACCAGAGCCGCCCATCAGAATGAGTGAGTCTGCCCCAATGAACTAGATAATTAAATATTTAGGCATCTTCAAATCCTGGGAAAAGGGAAGGGGAAGATATTATATACTTTAAAAAATTAGATTTTCTGATTAAAAATAGCAACTATAGTATTAATGTGTCTTTAGTATCTCTATCTCCACGCTATCCCTTACTTTTCATGTTGATCCTATCGGCTATCCTTCTGGGCCTGTAATTATACAGAGTTAAAATCAGGTCATGATGTGTATGGTAGGGCACATCTCCGATTTGAGCACTCAGAATCTGTTAGTTCAATGCTAGCTTGGTCTGCCAAGCAAGTTCCAGACAGCCAGGGCTACAAAATGAAATCCTGTCTCAAAAATAGTTTTGAAGAAGGATTAGGATTTTGCTTTAGTTACTTTTCTATTGCTGTGCTAAGATGCCCTGGCTAACACAACTTATAGAAAAAAGAGTTGTATTTGGGGCTTACAGTTTCAGTGGGGGAAGTTCCTGACCATCATATCAGGGAGCATGGCCACAAGCAGACAGGCCTAGCACTGGCGCAATGGCTGAGTGCTTACGTCTGGTCAACAAGCAGAGCCAGAATAAGTTTTTGAAACCTCAAAGCTCACTGTAGTGATACACCTTCCTTCAATAAGGTCATGGCTCTTAACCTTTCCAAACATTTCCATCTACTAGTAATCAAGCATTCAAATATATCAGTCCACTAGGACCACTTTTATTCAGACTACACAAATCCAAAAGCCAACAAGCTCTCTGAACTTGTCCAACTTGCGGACCTCTTTAGTGCATTCACGAAATGGATAGTACTAGTGTCTACCAGGTAGGATTGTTATGAAGATGAAGTATAAATAAATAAATAAATAAATAAATAAATAAATAAATATAGTGATCTGTAGGGGAATGAAAGTTTTCCCTCTGTGCTCAGGATTTATTATAGAGTATATAAATAGGAAAATAAATGGGAAAAGATGGATATTTTTTCGTGGATGGGAGAAAGTGAATATCTATAAATCTAGTGAGATATAAAAGCATCTACCCCTTCATTATAAGAGTGAAGTTAGGGAGATGTAGGATTCTTAGGGACAAGAAGCTTACATGGGGAGTCGATGAAAATTCTAAATAGCCACATTAAGAGCTTATGCACAGTAGTTCACAGGCACCAACCTCAGATGGCATAGCCCAAACTTTTCAAGTTAAAAAATATAAAATAGCTCTTGCTATTGAAAGTGTTAGGATTTTGGTGCAATTACACCTATATCTTTCTGGAGCAGTTAATTTTGATACATACATAGCTGAAGACAAGGGGGTGGCCTAAGACAAAGTCTGCTAATACTGACCTCCACTCTCTTCTGTGATGAGAATCCTAGAGAAGGATCCCATGGAGTTGAATTCCTTCTGGAGGATCCGTTGCTAGGCTAGTAAGGGAAAACCAGAGAAACTTCCATCCACTCCCCTTGCATGTTCTTGTATGTCTGCCACCTGAACTCAAAAGTGTTTTTTTGTTGTTGTATTTTTATTTTATTTTGTTGGGATTTTTTTAAATGTAGCTCAGGCTGATCTTGACTTTGTGAGCCTTCTGCTTTCACACCCAGAATGGTAGGATTCCAGACATGTACCACCACACCTACCTCATGAAATGCCATTTATTTCAAGTGGCATTTCTTGAACTCTTTTTAGAAGAGTCTGTGTGCATTTAATCTGGTGTTTAATACACAACGATAGTCTTGAGTAATATTTATTACCTTTTCATCAGTTACCATCCCTGCCTCTCTTTCCTGACAGTACTCACTCTTCCACAAAAATCACATAATTTTAGAATAAAACATGACCTTACACATCACCTAATAACCCCAGAAGAGTCATAGAAACCTGATTTCTTATTTCAAGGGTTGGATGGATCTGCTCCTGGAGGTGAAACTAGGAAAGATACTCTCTTGTCATGTTCCCACCAAGAACTATTATTTCTGCAGTCTTCAGTGAACACACTTATTGAGTACTGTGTACCTAACAATGGCTTTATCCTTCGGGATTAAACAACCATATAGGGATATAGGTCCTCTCAGGAACTACTCATAGGAGACTGAAGTGGGTAAAGACATATAAACTGGTGAAATAGGATACCTGAGGCTAAAGCTGGTAGATGCAAATGAGGCCCCTAGACTGCTTGATTCCCTTACAAACTTTGGGTTTTAACAAATCTTTCCCATGGTTCTCAAGTAGTTTTGAGAAGACATCTACATTCATGGTTTTTAAACACAATAGACATTGCCACATTTGTGTTTGTGTTGGTCATCTAGAGCCCACTCAATACTTCTAATAGCACCACATTTCCTTTCATCAGCTCTTTGGGTCAGAGTTAATCAACATGTATCTATGACTTCTTCACTTTCAATGTAATTGTGGGGCCTTATTTGAGAGAGGAAATAGAAAACAATTAACTCAGACCACAGATTTGTTTGTCTTAAATCTGGTTGTACCATGGACAAGTTGTGCAGCAATAACTCTTCACACTGATTTTATTTGTTGATCTCTATCAAGATACCGTACCTCCCAGTGATACTGAGGGAAAGGTTATTCCCAAGTGATACGATGCCTAGAATGACAAACCCTTTTCACACTGAATATTAATTGATACGTGTGTCCATTCTATTGGTTATAATTACAGCATTTCCAAATTTGCAAATTTATCAGGAAGTGACAAAATAGTATTTGAAAGAACTGTAACATCTCCTTTGTATCTGAATGAAAATGTTTAATTTTTCTGCAGGCAGAGCAAGAGGGTTTTTTTTGTTGTTTTTTTTTCCTCTTGGATATATATTCAACCTGATTACAATTTCAGTCTTCATGAGAAAAGTTACCATTTCTGGAAGTCAGGAACACTGACAATACTGATTTTAAGGGGCTGTCATCTTGAGTCCTATGATGAATCACTGAACACACTTTATTCATCCATTCATGCATCCATTTGAAAGTGGTACATTGAATTTTGATATGCTGGTTGAAGGCCAGGCACCAGCAATACATGGATGAATAAACACCATGTCTAGCATTTAGTGAATGAATGAATAAATGAATCTATGAATATTTGTCTCTGCTCCATTGAGGCTCTCTCAGCATAGTAAGGGAGACCAAACTATTGATAGATGACTATAATACCATGTGATAAATGCTATAACGGAATGATGTTCAAGCTGCCATGGAGTTTAAGATCTTAGTCCTACCTGATAGCTGTGCCAGGCCATGATTCCACTGCAATATTTAATGGGGCTATTAGAGAATTGCCAACTCAGTCCCTAAACCAATTATGAAAAGTACATTATATTCTGGCTCAATTTTATTTCAGATCAAATATTTTTGAGTTATTTATAGCTGCGTGGTTCAAAATTCCAAGAGCCACAAAAATGGTATACATGAAAAAACACTATCCAAGACTTGACACCCAATAATTCAGCTATTCAGCTCTTTCCTTGGCTAGAGAAGCCAATGTTATCAGCATCAATGGTTTTATGTATCTATACATATATGATTATTTAAATATATATAAACCTAATGATTTCTGTCACATTTTCTATATTATTGGTATTGTATTATGTAATACTATTCTATATGCTAATAAATATCATTTGTGTGTATGTGTATATATATAAAATATAGCTTTTCAAGTACACAGTCATAATTATTCACTTTTTTCATATACTACATATGTACTGTATATATTCTATTTAATGGGCCTATTAAAGATTGCCAGCTCAGTCCCTAAATAAGTTATGAAAAGTATATTATATTCTGGTTCATTTTATTTCAGATCAAAAATTTTGAGTTTCATATATATATATGTATATACATATATATGAATATAACATATATAACTATATATCTATATATAGATAGCTAACTCAAAAATGTTTGATATATGGTAATTATATATAATATATTTAGTATATATTGATATATGATAAATATATGATACATAATAAATATATATCTATATCATTAGAACTGAAAATACTTTCTGTAAATCATGCCCTCAGACATATGCTACTTGCTTTATTTTACTATAATAAGATGATTTATTTGCATTTTCCTGATCACCAGTCAGAATGGCTAGGATAAAACCCTCAGATGACAGCAGATGCTGGAGAGGTTATAGAGAAAGAGGAACACTCCTTCAATGCTGGTGGGATTGCATTCTGGTACAACCATTCTGGAAATCAGTTTGGTGGTTCCTCCAGAAATTGGACATAGTACTACCAGAGGACCCAGCTATACCACTCTTGGGCATATACCCAGAAGATGCTCCAACATGTAATAAGAACACATGCTCCACCATGTTCATAGCAGCCTTATTTATAATAGCCAGAAACTGGGAACAACGCAGAGGATGGATACAGAAATTGTGGTACATCTACACAATGGAGTACTACTCAGCTATTAAAAACAATGAATTTATGAAATTCTTAGGGAAATGGATGGATCTGGAGAATATCATCCTGAGTGAGGTAACCCAATCACAAAAGAACACACATAGTATGCACTCTTTGATAAGTGGATATTAGCCCAGAAGATTGGAATACACGAAGTACAATCCACAAACCACAAGAAACTCAAGAAGAAGAAAGACCAAAATGTGGACACTTCATTCCTTATTTAAAGGGGGACCAAAATACTCAAGGAAGGAGTTACAGAGACTAACTATAGAGCAGAGACTAAAGGAAGGACAATCCAGCCTGATATAGCTGTCTCCTGAGAGGCTCCGACAGTACCCGACTAATACAGAAGTAGAGGCTCCCAGACATCCATTGAACTGAGTACAGAGTCCCCAATGAAGGAGCTAGAGGAAGGACCCAAGGAGCTGAAGGGTTAGCAGCCCCTTAGGACGAACAACAGTGTGAACTAACTAGTACCCTCAGAGCTCCCAGGGACTAAACCACCAACCAAAGAGTACACATGATGGGACTAATTGCTCCAGCAGCATACGTATAGTAGAGGATGGCCAAGTCAGCCATCAATGGGAGGAGAGGCCCTTGGCCCTGTGAAGGTTCTATGCCCCAGTGTAGGGGAATGCCAGGGCCAGTAAGCAGGTAAGGGTGGGGTGGTGAGCAAGGGGGGGGGTAGGGTACAAGGGTTTGCTCTTGTTGTTTTGGTTTTTTTTTTTTTTTTTTTTT
>NW_022196894.1:40203444-40245827 GCF_008632895.1 Mastomys coucha | reverse complement strand
ATATCTAAAATAAATAAAAAAAAAAAGAAAAAAAAAAGATGGTTTATTACAAGTAGCCCTATATATGTTGTTCTGATAATAATGTCAATGAATGTAATGCCAAGGCTCAGGCAGCAGAAGGATTTTAACAGACTTTATGAGGTAGCAATGCTTTCCAGCCCAGACTGCAACATATGAGAGTAGTTGTTTCTCTGTCCTTGCATTAACTATTCACTAAGCAGATTGGCTTTTGTTAATTTATTATGCCTCAACTCCTCTTAAATTGCTTAATTATGAGACATTTAATTCCCTCTCTGACCACAGATCTGTTTGGGAAATTGCCAGACTCACTGAAGCATTGAGATAAACTTTTCTATCTGATAGAAGGTCCGCTGGATGCAGCGTCACATATTTGATGTGAGAAGCTTTAGAAATAATTTTCTAACTTATATTTAAATAACCATATTAGCATTTGGTTTGGAGTGACATTGCATTTCTAGATTCATTTTAGGAAATGTGTCATCTTCATAAAAATCTAGTGTCCTCAGGTTCATTCCAGCTCTCCTTCATTCAAACCTTCTTTTATTCTATTTATTTATTATGATTTTATTTTATAACATCATTTATCATGACTGTCTGTTTTATCATTCAAGTTGTACCTATTCCTTGTGTTATAATCATTACACATTTAGTGTTTGATCATCATACTGAAGGTATATAGACACGGCATACTCTTTAGTTAGCTGGTGAGGAGTCATCACAATTTAATCCATGAACTCTGTCTTTTGATGCTATCAGTTGCCTCATATAACTGGTTTCACTCATTTTGTGCTACAGCACCTTGTAGCTAAGTCTTCCTGCCTTCTGTAGCAATGCATTAAGTATCTCTCCATCATCTGCATGTTCAGGGCTATGCTATATATCACAATGGATGTGTTTTGGCTAACATAAGTGAGACCTTGGGTTTAAGTCCCAGCTCTACCAAAAGAATAAACCAATCCCATATTCAGACCTAACAATGTTTCAGCAACTTCATCCCCTGGAAATGCCTCATACAGCTGTGTCACCTCTTACCTCAATCTTTTTCCTTTTGCTCCATCATCCTCAGCTTTCCCATCCCAGTCACTCTGCAGACTGCTTTTGCTTCTGAATCCAGGCACTGCTGCCTCCTGCATCCCTTGTTTTCCTCGCTCTTGATTTTTCCTCCTGTTTTCATAGAGGGCAGCTTCTAGTCATTCATGACGAAAGCTTTCATTTTTCTCCCACTCTTGATGTAAACAAGTACTCTTGATCAGTAAGTAATTTAGTAAAGATCCTGGTTTAGCAAGACATTCTAACTAGTGAGGATTCTAAGCCTAACTTGTTTTTACTGAAACTATGAATGACAGGTTTTAGTTATGAGGTTTGTGGCTGCTAAGACATCTCTTCTCTGTGACATGTTTTCCTCACTAGACATTCCGACAATCTAATGTTTACGCCTACTGTTTGGAATTTCCATTACGAATGTGTTCCTTTTTAGATTTCTGTGCTGGAGATTCATTTGAAACTCCAGTACTTGTCCTTTGAGAAACTCTCTTCTTATCTATTTGTAATATTTGTGGGTACTCTACTTATGAGATTTGGGATTTGATATAATAAAATGGACTTGGATTTATGATACTTAGTCTTGATTATCAACTTTGTTAGTTTGAGAAGTACTCAAGAGCTGGATAAAGATCTGGAAGTTTTCAGAGAGGACTAATTATGGGGTAAGACATTCCCTCAATATGGGTGCTGCATCCCACGGGCTGGAGCCTAGATTAAATACAAGGGAAGAAAGAAGAAAGTCTGAGGGACACTCCCTCTGTTTTGATGGTTTCTGTCCACCATGATTGGAGTGCTTGCTTTGTTCTACCATAGCCTCCATCTATGGTAAATTAGTCATTCTGAAACCATTAGCCAAAATAAATATTTCATCCCTTATTCTTAATTTATTTACCTTGTGGCAAGCATCTTTGTCTGAACAATAAAAGGTATAATACATGACACAATCACCAAATCAAAAAAAATCAATTAAGTTCTTGAATTTTGACACATAGAAGCAGTATATCCTATAGTTATATTATGGAGTTTCTTTGTACCAAAAGGTAGTTGATATATTTTTAGGTATATGTGTGTGATATGCATAGTGATCATATTAGCTACATTAGCTACTGAATCATTGTTTAGCTCCACCTTTTTCTACCCTTTTAACTGTTTTGAGTGTGTTTCCACACCTCTGAGGTTGAGATGCCTATACTATTTAATTATGATAATTCAATGAGAAAATTCAAGGAGTGTGACACAATGTCAGATATATAGTAGGAACTCAATAAACATTGTTCAATATTGATGAGAAGGTGTGGTTGAGAGAAATGAACAGTGCTCAGATTACATTGCTCATTAGAATTTGGTTATATGGAGCATGGCCATATGATTCTATAAACATCCTCTGTTATTCTGTAAGTCATAAATACTCTACAAAAACGGGCCACTTGCTTCACTTGAGAATAGCATGTCTCATATTCTTATATCCCACAAAGCTTCTTTCTTTCTGGACATGCTAATGAGTTGAAGAAGTTCTTCACTAACTTTTGTGATTTAGCATGGCTTCTTAGATCCTCCCTTAACCTGTAGAACAGATATAGAGGGAACAAAGACTGAGTGTAGGGAATGAAAGACAGAGATCAGAAGGAGCTGCTGGTGTTGCTTTAGTGCAAAGGCTCTGTCACTGTGATGAGTGGCCTCCCCTGGAACAGTCTCAGAAGCAGCACCACAGGTCAATAGCATCAGAAATGAAGATGAGAAGGCTGATGGAGATGGCGGCACACATCTACCGGGAGAGTGTCGGTTGCCAAGGCTATTTCACACTAGGTTGTAGAGGTGACTACTGTCTACTCCATTGCTTGCAGTGGTTCCTATCATTTTAGGAAAACAGAATGTGCTCACTTCAGGTTGATAGCACATTTGCTGAGTGATAGAGTAAGATCTTCAACTAAGTGCACATGCTTATCCATCTGTGATTCTGAGAATCAGTACCAACTCTATCCTATGTTTATCACACAGCCCTGTTTCTATCACGATCTCTGTAGAACCAAAGTTAAGAAAAAGCAGAGACACACATAATCATGGGATGACTTTGACTTCCTGATGTTGATATTAGCTTATCTGAAAATCACTCAGGCAAAGTCCTGAAGTCCTGAGCTTTATGAGGAAAAGTGGTGAACCTGGAATGTTCTACTGTTTCCTAGACCTGATTCTGCCCATTGTTCTGGGATAATACCCCACTTCTCATGTCTGTACATTATTGCATTCTTCTAGCTGGATTGTTTGACAACCTTGGCTCATATCCCATAAGAGTCTAACAGAAGCCACAGAGACTTTACCCATAATTTGAGGCATGTTGCAATGTTACAGACAAGCAAGAATGCAGACATCCTCTGTGGAGCTAAATTGTATCTAAAATAGAAATTATTTGAGGAATACTCAGGTTCTCACACTTGTATGGTAAGAGATTTACCCATTGATCCACCTCCACAAGGGCCAGATTCTTTCTCTGTGACTTTCCTTCATAATCAAGGCTTCTATCAGTATTGAGGAACATATGTTCACAATGTGCAAGGATCCATTCAAAGAAAGTTATGTCAAGGTTTGGCGGGTTACTCTTGAATCAAATGCCATCAGCATGGCTGCATTCTCCTCTAAGGAATAAAGAAAAGTCCACTCTCTGATTTTCATGTCCATCTTTCCCTATTTCTTTGTGCATGCATGTCTGTGCACATGCATGTACACACACACACACACACACACACTCACATTTTGGCATGTAATTTTAGGAGGCTTAGAGACACTTCTCTCAAATTTATCTCATGTGCCCTAGGTTAAAATTACCTTAACCAAAAGGCAGGCTTGATGGCATGATCCTGATGTTCCTGCAGAAGTGTGGAGGCCAAGGAATGGAATGAATGTTTGGAGGCAGAAGAATCAGGAACTCAAGACCAGCCTGAACTGCATGAGACATGGTCTCAAACAAATAAAACAGGGGTTAGATAATGTTATGATGTTTCTAACCTCTCAAATACTATTATTCTAAGCAAAGCATTTTGCCTATTCAGGTCACAGTGGGGGACTTTGGAGTGCTACAAGTGACTCTTTCCTAGCGCTTTCAGAACTGCAATATAAGTTCATTATATATATATATATATATATATATATATATATATATATATATATATATATATATATAAACGATATCCCTAAGTTAAGGGTAGAGTTGACAGAGTCTGCTAGCTCTCAGGAAAAGTTCAGAATGATGTGACTTTCTCCACATGAGAGATTATTATGTTCCAGAGTAATACTTCTAAAATCCAAGGTGAAAGATCTGGGGGAGTCACTGTGTGCTGACTTCAGCTAAGAGTGGAATGTCTGTCTTGTGGTTTATATCCCCACTTAATTTAACTTCTGACTCTGTCTTGGGGAAAGTAAGATATTCTACCCATCATGTTTCATCTGAAATTGTATCTCTGCACATTCCTATTTAACCAGAAATTGGTTTCATGTTCACAGTCATCATCATTAGCAGTTCATCTAATACTGTTCACCCCAGCATCCAGCTCTCCCCTTCTTGACCCATTTAGCTGTTCATTCCAGGAATACTGTTTGGTAATGGATCACATTCCTTGAGCAGTCACTGTGTTCTGAACATGGAGCTAAGACTTTGAAAATTCCACCTCTTACAATCCAGTTCCAGCTGTTTCTTTTTGGGCATCCAGAGGTAGAATTCTGTTTTTGGATGACATGAAACCAGCAGGAAATGTGTTTTATTGCCCCAAAGCCTTTGGGTCATTCTATTTACCCCTGTGATATTTAGTAAGGGATGAATCAAAGGATGAAGGCCAGGCAGAGCTTGTTTGGCAGAATTCCTGTATTTCAGGGCTATCAGGAGGTAACTTCTTTAGTGTGTAATGGGGGATTCTGGAGACCTTACAGAAAGATATGGGCCCAAAACTAAACTTTCCCATGTTCACTAGGTGTCATCCTTAGCAATATGCGTTTCCGCCTCATGTTTACAGGTAAGTGGGTGTATCTCCCTCTGCCAAGAGGCAAGATGCTCAGAAAGGTCATGTGACTAATGTGTGCACACCTCAGGCTCCAACTGGGCATCCTTGTCATCCAAACTAATTCTTTTCTCACAGCTTTCTCAAGAGAAGGGGAAAGGAAAAGCCTAGTTCCAAGGGAGCCAGGCATTTATTGCAGCAGAATGAACGTCTGAAGCCAGTGGACAGAACACTACATTGGAGACCAGACCGAAGGACACAAGCTACTCTATTGTTCAGACTTCCTGATTTAAATTCTAAGTTGACAAAAGGCTGCTTAAAAGCCTGCCGAGGAAATTAAGTGTGGCAAAACCAGGAGACAAATACTCTGTTTACCCGTTGAAACAGTCCCTATTCCATTCACTGTTTCAGACCGAGAGCCGCATTGCTTTGTAATATATGGGGCACACCATTTTGAACAACTACTTATATTTAGTTTGCAAGTAATTTCTAGCTTTTTCTTTTTAAACCTAAAGATTTTAATTACATCTATTCAAGGGTTGCAAAAGCCTAAGTAAGCCAGTTTGCAAAAATGCCCTGCCCTTTGGAAATGAAGCCTTTCCAGGGAGGGACACTTGCCCTGTTATAGATGAGAGTCTTTAACTCAGAGTGATGAGAAATCATTTTAATTAAGGATACCCCCAAGTCTTCCCTAACAGCTAATTTTCTTGCAAGTAGGAAAAGCTAAAACTGAATGAGGAAAAAAAAAAGGTTCACACTATTTCTAAAATAGCTTGATATATTTGGAAGTGAGATTTCATGAGTGTGGTGTGTTCTTGTGCAAATGTAGATATGCCAGAAATCCTGGGCGAGAGAAGTTTAACTGTGTTGTGGTTTTCACAATCATCAAATATCAGAGGAAATACATGTGATCGCTGTAGAAGTTCTGCATCCCATAATATGCCATCATGCCTGGTTGTGAGTTTCCTCCTGATGAGGTGTATGGAAGTAAGCATTGCATATTTTTAAAGGGGAAAAAAGTCCTTCCAGCTGCTGTGTTTGCTGATAGAGTAAGGAGGCAGATGGTAGAATCCTGAATATCTTAGGTGTGTAAATGTGTAGCTAACTGTGCTTGAGAAATAATGCCTTAGATGCTGCTATTTGAGACAGGTATATACAGCCTTTGCCTCCTCTGTAATCTGTGGTATCGTTTGGACATTTATCCACAGAACAACAGGTAGTGCCTAACATTTAAAGCTGGAATACGGTTACTATGGAAACCAGATGCAAATTTAGATTTGTGTGTCCACTCTGTAATGCATAAGAGAAAAAAAACATGTGCTGTAGTAGAAATGAAAGAATTGAAAAAGATTCACATTTATGTATCCTGAGACTTAAAATATCTGCCAGTATCGTATGATGGGGAATAAGTTAACCATTTTTCAACCTCGGCTTCCAGTTAAATTTACAAGGATGACGCTATTAAGATCGTCTCTGAGATGCTTGACATTTTCTTCATCCTCCTAAACTCCCCCTTGTCAGTATATGTCTACGACACTCAGTATATGTCTAAGACACTCTATCTTGGAAGCATGCAAAATTCTGTAAATGTATGGATACTGAAAATAGCTTAGTAAGTGCTTATTATGTACAATTTATAAAATGCAAAACAGAAATTAAAGTACTTTTGGTCATTCAAGCAAAAGGATGAAGATTATGTTTTTTTTATCCCTGGAGTCTAGGTTGGTCAAAGTCACTTACTATTGATACAGTCACCAGGGGAATGGAGGTCCCTGATTCCCACCCCTGGAGGTGAGAGTGGAGTTCAATGTCTCAGAGTCTGGAAGGAATAAGTACCCCAAAGACAAACTGAGCACTGTTTTAATAGCAGAGTTGAATGGAGCCCTGATCGCCAGCTTCTTCCCAGTGGCACACACTACCATGAGGAGGAACAGGAGGGTGTGGTCACATTCAGTGAAACAATGAAAACAAACTATCTGTAAACAAATAGACAAACTTCTGCACTCAAATTGTTCGAAAATAATGACTAGTGTTTTCGACATTCACAGTGCCTTTAGCGGAAATGAAAGTGCCCTCTCGATGAGAGCCACACCTTAAATACATGTGATCATCCCAAAGATAAAGTCCAAGGACGTGTGCAAAAGCAGAAACTTAAAAGAGATCCCAGTGGGTTTGCTATTTCCAGGTGAAGGAACACACCATTTCCCTAAACACATGTGTTATGTACCAAACCAAACCAAACCAAATAAACAAAAACAACCCCCCTTCCTATTTAGATAAACGTCATTTTCCCCAGTGATAGGACAAAAATACAATACTTCTTTGCTGTCTTGTGTTACACAGACAGAAACTCTGACACAATTGAAGTCATTAGTCACAGCAATAATGGCCACAGTACCACTTTTACAATGACCTAATATTTCTGTTTATAAACCTTATGGTCTTTTCTATGCAGTGGATGTAACACAGGAGGGGAGAGAGAGAGGGAAAAAAAATGAGTTGTACATGGATTGCTATGGAAACAGGAGCTGACCAATCAATGCAGAGTCGTCAGAACATATGCTTCCTCTTCACTACAGACATGATGAATTGATGTCCAGATATAACAATCCTTTTGGCTCTGATGCCACTTGTAGTGATAGTTTCTCGGCATCCATTAGAAGACAAATGTCTGTTGTGTTTTTAAAAAAACCAGACGTGTGAGTTCTTATTCTTGCAATTTCAGGCTTCATGTGCAGACACATACAGTCTTTCCTTTCTCTAAAGTAGTCTGTACAATTCTCACACACTCTCTAAGTAGGACCTAATTCTATGATGCTTTAATCCTCACACAATCCAGCTCACATTTTCTCCCTTAACCTCACTGTCCCAAGACACCTCAGTCAACTAGAATGTAGCCATTCCTACAAGATCAAGAAAAGTATAAATAAGAAATAATTTGAACCTCTGCCTGATTTTAGAACTAATAAAAAACAGTTGAAGAAATATGCTGTCTTCAGAACAAGAGAGCCCAGTCATCAGAAACATGAAGAAATCATTGTCATATTTATCTATTGAATTTAGATAACAAAAATGCCTGTTTCGGGAAAAAAATAAAGAACCTTTAGAGGTAGAGCCTAAACTATAAAGAGGAATATATTCCATTTCACAACAATCTGCTTGTTGTGAGATTAGGCCTGTTTGGAAATGTGTCTGAGTTTCTTTCAAGATATGACTTCATATGTTAGAAAGGGGGAGCAAAATACTCATGGAAGGAGCTGCAGAGACAAACAATGGAGCAGAGACTGAAGGAAGGACAATCCAGAGACTGCCCCACTTGGGATTCCTTCCCAAATTCAATCACCAAACCCAGAAAGTATTGTGCCAGCAAGTGCTGACTGACAGGAGTCTGAAATAGCTGTCTCCTGAGAGGCTTGACAGTACCTGACTAATACAGAAGTAGAGGCTCACAGCCAACCATTGGACTGAGTACAGGCTTCCCAATGAAGGAGCTAGAGAAAGGACCCAAGGAGCTGAAGGGTTTGCAGCCCCTTAGGACTAACAACAATATGAACTAACTAGTACCCTCAGAGCTCCCAGGGACTAACTCAACATTCAAAGAGTACTCATGGTAGGACTCATGGCTCCAGCAACATGTGTATAGCAGAGGATGGCCAAGTCCATTATCAATGGGAGGAGAGGACCTTGGTCCTGTGAAGGTTCTATGCCCCAGTGTAGGGAATGGCAGGACCAGGAAGTGGGAGAGGGTGGGTTAGTGAGCAGGGGGAGGGGGAGAGAGAACAGGTTCTCCCCACCCCCAGGGGAAACAGGGAAAGGAGATATCATTTGAAATATAAAGAAAATATCTAAAAAAAAAAAGAGAGACATTAACAAAAACCAAATAAATAAACAACAACAACAACAACAAAAACATGACTCTTGGATTTGCAGAAGATGCTGGGCTCCTTTGGCTTTAAATGAATTTCTTATGATGCAAAATTTCTTTACAAGAGCTTCAGTGAACAGAAAGGGATGTGGACCATGATGATAAAGACAAACCCAGGCCCTCCAGTTCTTGCTACAATCATTGCAGGAAAAGATTTAAAGGACTGGCTTCCATTGCACAGATTAAACAATAAATAAAGCCTGCTGACATTTAAGCCTTTCTCCAGATCTCACAGTAAATTTAGGAGGATGATTGAATACCAGCCTCAGAACTCGCACCATACAACTAATTCACCGGGGGTCCAGTATGCTGATTTGATATTGAAGCTCTTACTGTCTGGCCTCACTCAAGAATTAAACTATATATATATATGGAGAGAGAGAGAGAGAGAGAGAGAGAGAGAGAGAGAGAGAGAGAGAGAGAGAGAGAGAGAGAGAAAGAATGTGAACTAAGGCTTTCTTTTTTGAGCCAGGGTCTTACATGTTACAACTGACCTTGAATTTGAGCTAGGATCATAGCCAAACCACCTTACTTAAAGTGATGCTGGGGATGAACACAAGACTTAATATATGTAGGAAGGTGCTCTAATAACTGGGGCACCTCTTCAGCTCCAAACAGAGATTTTGAAAAACCTGATACTTATCTCCATGAATTTTTGGGAATGTTTCATAGAGCTTGTGGTTTGCCAATGCTCAAGGAAAACATATATTTTCTTAGGGTAGTAATAGTAGGAATCAATACATTAGGCAAACTGTATTAGAAAGCAGATGTTCCTGTTGAGATGGTCAGTTGTATCTAATTATAAAATTTATGCCTTCCCTGTTCCATAAGAGGTTCTACCAGCACCTGACCAATCATTGGACTGAACCCGGGGACCCCAGTGGAAGAGCTAGAGGAAGGACTGAAGGAAATGAAGGGGATTGCAACCCCATAGGAAGAACAATATCAACTAACTGGACCACCCAGAGCTCCCAGGGATGAAACCACCAACCAGAGAATGTTGGAACATGAAAGGCAATCTGTGTTCTTGGTTGAGTGAAGCTTACTCAGGAGACCCAGTAGAGAACTCTACAAAGGGCAGAATAGCAAGCTACACTCCCCAGACATAGATGCCTGACACCATGAGGCCTCCAGCTCCATTATCCAGTGGCTCGACAATACCTCAAGCTTCCAGTATTCTGGCTGGACTCCATACCCAGTTAACGGATCACAGCCACGTATGCCCTGCCTGTGAAACAGAAAGGTAGCACAACCCATTATAAAAGGAGTTACTTGACCCCTCCTCTTTCACTCAACCTCTTAGATTCTTGTCTTTACTCTCCCCTCTTGTTACCTCTCTCCCCTCCCCCTCTCTCCATGTGATCATGGCTGGCCTCTACTTTTCTATCTTCTCTCTCTCTCTTTTCTAAAATAAATACCATGGATTGCCTCCTTTCATCGAGAGTCACCGCGATGGGGAAATGGATTAGGTCTTCATCTAAAGAGCCACTTCTAATCCCCTACAGGAAAGTCTCCCAGCTCCAGCCTTGAGACCGGACCAAAGACTCTTGTCCCATGCCCACTAGCACCTGAACCACAGGGCCGCCACTTCTCCTCCCCATCCCCTTTCTCCTTTCAGCCGGCCTCCAGGGCCACTGCCACCCTGGAGCCCTCCCACCTTGTCCTCAGTTCTTCCGCAATGTCCAGCGGCATCTGCCCAGGACTGTCCCCTTTCTACTACCCCCTGCTCTTTGTGCACTGGGAAATAGCTCAAGACAGCCAGACACCCAACCGGGCTGTGTGGAGAGCTCGGGCAGCCTCCTGAGTTCACCAGGCCAGAGTACTGGAGCTCTGGTAGAACGTGGGTTACATTCCCTCCCACCCCCTTTATTTCCCTGTTGCCAGTTGCAGCACCCGACAAGAGAGTATACATGGAGGGATGCATGGCCCCAGATACATATGTAGCAAAGGATGATCTTATCTGACATAAATGGGAGGGGAAGCCCTTGGTCCTGTGGAGGCTTTATGCTCCAGCACAGAGGGATGCTAGAGCGGTGAGGTGGGAGTGGGTAAGTGAGTGTAGAAGCACCCTCATAAGGCAAAGAGGAGAGGAGAGAGGGAGTGGGATGGAAGGTTAGTGGAGGGGTAACCAGAAATGGGGATATATCATTTGAAATGTAAATGAATAAATGATTGATAAAAAAATCCATGCCTTTCTCAGTTTCTTTGAAACATTTTGTTCAGTTGGACCCAGCCTCCTTATTCTCATATCATGCATCAAATAGACGAATAGATGTAGGCATGAGCTTGATGTGTCTTTCTTTCAACTTGACTTTGTTCTGGGTATTTTGAATCCAACAGATCATTTGGCACACTTTATCTCCTCCTTTTTTTTCCTGGAAGTGCTCTTACTTCTTGAGCGGTTCATGGCTTCCTTTTCTTTTTAACTAGTCTCTTTTATCTGTACCATAAACAACAAGCTTTAGCTTCTACAGTTTCATCCACAGATGACTATCCCTGCATCTTGTCCCAACAATCCATTGCTTTAATAGATACCTAGTGAGCATTTACGCTTTTATAAGCATGCCATGAAGGGTTGGGAATTCAACAATGCATAAGAAAGGCATGAATATTACAGTGTAGTAGGGAAAACAGACAGAGATATAGTAAAGGAGAAATGGATAAAAGTAAATACCATGTAATGATTTCCATGTGATACAAACAAGATGACAAAGCTAAGAACACAGGAGCCCTTCTGTTGAATATGATGGTTAAGTAGACTCTCAGAATAAACATTTAGGCAGAAATTGAGTGGTAAAAAACAGTCTAGTGACTTTTTCATAGGAAAGATGTTCTAGACGAGAATAAAACTTGAGTTAAGATGGGAGAACATTGCTGACATTTGTGACGATGAAAATGAACACAACCCAGAGTACTTTGAAACAAGTTTAGAGAGAAGCAAGTAAGATAGTGTGGGGGGAGGGTCTTACAATTACTTCTAGGTATACTTTGAGAGCATTGAATTGTTTAAAGCAAAAGATTGATGTAACCTGATTTACATTTTGCTATTACTCTTGCTATTAAAAAGAAAATGGAATTAACTAAGAGTCTGTTGGAGTACAATGGGTGCTGACAGCTAAGGCAGCTGACAGGAGATGGGAGTGGCTTGGTGTGCTATATAGTCATCCCTCAGTATCCACAGGAAATAGGCTCTAGGAATCCCAGCAGATATCAAAATTGGAATTATCACCTCATAAAATATTTATAAACTTTTCACATGCTCAATATTTTAAAAATATTTTTCTATTACTTATGCTATTAATACAACACAAATATTATTAAATAATTGTATCCTGGGAAAAGAAGACCTTGATTGAGGAATTGTCTCCATCATATTGACCTGTGGTCATGCCTGCCAAGCATGTTTTTCTTGTTTGAAATAGGTCATTTATTGGCACTGTGCAGAAATGTTCATTTTTTTGGACACCAGATTTGAAGGGTATAATGTGCACATACCTGACTGCCTGTTGTACTTTTTATTCTTAATATAGACATATTAGTAATTTATTGCAGTAAACTCCTCCCAGCCCTGCCCTTATAAATCTCTCCCCTCTTTACTCCCTCTTCTTCTCCTTAGAGAAGGGGAAGCCCTTCATGGGTACCACTCCACCCTAGGATATCTAGTCCTAGCAGGACTAAGCACTTCCTCTCCCACTGAGGCCCAACCAGGCAGTCCAGGTAGGAGAAGGTGATCCAATAGCAGGCAACAGAATGTGAGACAGCCCCCAACCTAGTTAGGGGACCCACATGAAGACCAAGCTGTATATCTGCTACAAATGTCACACGAGGGGGGGCTAGGTCCAGCCCCTGCATGATCTTTGGTTGGTTGTTCAGTCTCTGTGAGCTCTGATGGGCCCAGATTAGTTGATTCTGTAGGTCTTCTTGTGCTGTCCTTGACTCCTCTGGCTTGCTCAATTCTATTCCAAAATTCTTCCACAGACTTTCCGGGCTCCATCTAATGTTTGGCAATGGATCTCTACATCTGTTTCCATCCACTGCTGGATGAAACCTCTCAGGAGACAGTTATGCTAGGTTCCTGTCTACAAGCATAGCAAAATATCATTAATAGTGTCAGGGGTGGGTTCTCTTCCATGGGATGAGTGTCAGGTTGGGCCAGTCATTGATTAGATTTTTCCTCAGTCCCTGCTCCATCATTATCCCCGGGTATCTTGTAGGCCAGAAAAATTTTCATTTGAAGGTTTCATGGGTAGTTTGATGTCCCCCTCATTCCACTGGAAGTCCTGCCTGGCTACAGGAGGTGGCCACTTCAGTCTCTATATCCCTACTGGCAGGAATCTCCTCAAGGGTCCCAGTAGACTCCCTATGGCCAGATCCCTGGTCTCCTGCTAGTCACAGAGATGCTCCACCCCTACCGATTTCCATTATCAGACTCAGCCATCTCCCACACCCCTCCCCTAATACCTGATTGTCATGCCCATACCCCTCCTCCCTCCCTCTCCCACCCAGTTATCTCTCTCTATCCACCTCACCTGTCAAGCATTTTCTTGACTGATGATTGATGTGGGAGGGTCCAGCCTGCTGTGGGCATTGCCACAAATGTGGAGGTGGTCCTGAGTTGCATAAGGAACTCATGCAGAGGAGCACTTAAGTAAGGAGCATAGTAAGAAAGTTCCCTTTATGATCTCTGCTTCAGTTCATGCCTTCAGATTCCCACTTGAATTCCTCCCTTGTCTTCCCTGATACTGGACTTTAACCTATAAGCTAATTAGATATGTTCCATCACAGGTTGCTTTGGCCATGATGTTTATCACGAGAACAGAAAAGTAAACTAAACACTGTGTATGAACATTTCCTCCTATATTTGAAGCACAGAACCTACAAGTAGAATTGATTATGCCTTTCTGTTTAACTTTCTATCAGTGCTATTATTCTAGATCTAGTTAATATGGACACTTGTCTGCCGAGAGTAAAAGTGTTGATGTTGACTGTAACATGTCCTCCTCTTGAGACCCTTCTCCATCTTAACAATGGAGCATTCTATATTGAACATCCTTGAAATGCCTGGTTTTTATTCATCCAACTCCACCCTGAATTCAGTCCATCTTATGCTATTGTTAAAATTCTGTATCTCTCTTCTATCTTCCATATTCTGTTCTCTCATTTCTCATTTTTTCCATGCAGATAGAGAACTTTGACTCAGAACCTAAATTTGATTATTTCTGCCTCCTGATTATAAATATTTCTTCCCCAATGACTATAACTTGAATATGCAAAGACTTCAAATTGGAATCCAGCCTGATTCCTGATCTTACTTTTTCAGCATCCTCCACACATTAGGCTTTCTCTTTCATAATGATTTGCCTGCCATTTTTCAAAATGCTATTATGTTTTAAAAAAAACTTTTTTTGGTGCAACACCTAGAATCTTCTTCCTCTACTTGGCAAATTCTAATTCATACTTCAGGGACCCATTCCTGTGTTTCTTTTCTAGTTACCCTCCTTGATTTCTGCAGACATTGGGATTTAAGGGGTCTGTCTCTGTTGCTGAAACACTGACTGCATTTTATAATCCACTACCCATGTGTCGTTTATCTGTGTCATTTGACAGTGACCATAGGACCAGAAGCATTGGAATCTTCTAATATTTTACTAAAAATATGGATTCCTGTGCTACTCCTGTAGTGGATGAATCAGGGTGCCTTTTAATGGAGCCCAAGACTCCTCTTGATTTTAGCTTACCTAAAGTAACTTTTATAAATATTAAACTGAAGTAAAGTATCAGATCCATGGGGCAAGGTCAGATTGCACCTTTCTCTTATCTCCACCAATTAACACACAGGCCATGTTCGACATACTTTCCTTAATAGATAGTGATTTCAAACAAATGTACATTATTTATCTAACATACCATTATTCATTCAACACATAATTAACTTTGATTACTACTGTGCTATTAGCAAGTTTCTAACAGTTTGATGTTTCATGCATGCTGTGTGGAGGCTTTAAGACCAGGTTATAACATTTCAAAGGGAAATTTAGACTTACATTCCTTATGCAATCTTTTGAAAAGAGAAAAAAAAATAAAAGCAAACTTCAATCTCCATTCAGGAAAGAGGTTTCTTGTATTAGCTAAGATATGTATGAACAACAAAGAAATACTAGAAATACTTTAAAACACAACTCCAGAAAATTCTCTAGGGTGTAAACCTCCCCTAGAAACAGCATCAAGTGTAACGGGTTGCATTTACATTCACATATATCTATATTGCTTTTTCTCATTCAGTGGGTTCTCACATGTGTGTGCTCCATGACACTTTAAGGTGCCTTTTCTCTTCTTTGTCATTTCTTACTAAAAGTGATAACCCATATGTTTTAAAAATAAAGGTGTTCCTTTTCCCTGGAATTGGCTCGGCTTGGCCTAATTCTGTAACCAGACTCTTGCTTCCATCTTTAGGTTCATCCCAGTTCCATGCCTCCACTATCACTTATGTTCTACAAAAGGCCCCTGTCATCACTGTCCCCCATGGCTAATTAGCCAAACTTCTAGGTGGCTCAGAGACCCTATGAAAGTTAAGGGGTGTAGGAAAAGTCTGAGTGGCAGAAACTAAGAAATGGAAACCATGGGGAAAAAAAAGAGACCATGGTCTCAAGGTTTACTTTAGAGCATTTTGGTCCAGCACTTGAAAAAAGCCTGAAGTTACAGTAAAGAAAAAAGGGAAGAACAAGACCTCATCAACTTGAAAATTCACTTTCCAGCCTACTTCATTAGAATCAGGGTAAGCTACATAACAGTCACTAAAAGTGCAAATATGTTTACTCTTTCAGGACTAAAAACACTCAGGCATTCATATTCTACTTGCATAAGAAAATGGGATAAAAGTCTAAACCCAATCTTCAGGAAAATGGTCCTCCAACTCTCTTATATCCCCCTTCCCTTGTGTGTCATAATATATGTCATCTTTATGAGTCAAGTTCTTCCTGCTTTCTTACAACCAACAAAGATTAAAAATAGACAGACAACATAGTCCTGTCCTTGAACCATCCAAATAATCAAGCTTCAATGCCAAACCAAAGAAACTGCATACCTTACTTGAGGAGGAGGCAAGGAGAAGGATCTTGCTGAGAACAGCAGCCAAAAGCCCTGCTATTGCCTGAAGCATAACAAGCAACAAAGCTTTGCTTCATTAACAGCATTAAAACCATTTCCCAACACAGAAATAATCACAAAATGGAAGGAAATAATCTACTAGCTTCTCGTGAGTTAAATATTCTCAGTCCATGTGTGCTACTTACATATTATTTTCACAAAACCATGGTGTAGATAATGTACATTATTCCCCAATTTATACAGAATAAAGTGAGACTCAAATAGATGTTGGGCACACAAGTATTCCTTGGCTCTAAGGAGAAAACATACTTAGTATTAGTGACTATTGATAAGGCCTGATATATGCAGCTAGAATTGCCTGATACAATTGATTACAATTGGACTGCTTATTCACAGTTGGACTGCAAACTGTAAACAATGACTGATTTGTTTGTTTTTTATTATAATGGACTGCATATATATATATACATATATACATAATTGGTTATTTTATATATTTACATTTTAAATGTTATCCCACTTTCTGGGTTCCCTTCAACAAACCCCCTATTCCATTCCCCTCCCTCCTGTTTCTATGAGGTGCTCCCACACCCACCTATTCCCACCTCACCACCCTAGCATTCCCTTATGCTGAGGCATTGCGCCTTCATGAGACCAAGGGCTTCCCATCCCATTGATGTCAGATAAGGTCATCCTCTGCTACATATGCAGCTGGAGCCATGGGTCCTTCCATATGTACTCTTTGATTGGTGGTTTAGTCCTTGGGAGCTCGGGGAGGGGGGTCTGATTGGTTGGTATCATTGTTCTTCCTATGGGGTTGTAAGCCCCTTCAGCTCCTTAAGTCCTTCCCCTAACTCAAATTTTCTTAAACTAAATTTTTCTTTTTTTGTGTTTTTTTTTTCTAAGACAGGGTTTCTCTGCATAGCCCTGGTTGTCCTGGAATTCACTCTGTAGACCCGGCTGGCCTCAAACTCAGAAATCTGCCTGCCTCTGCCTCCCGAGTGCTGGGATTAAGGGCATGTGCCACTACCGCCCAGCTATTAAACTAAATTTTTTTATGTTGATAGTATTTTTCACAAGTTCTGGCTCTTGCTTTTAAATGAAAAATTATTCCAATGGTTTCTTAGTCCAGACTTTCAGAAAAGCCATTCTGAAGAAAAATTTTTTAAGGGACAATTACTTGGGTGGATTACTGTGAGCAATTAAAAATATCTGGTCTATCAGATAACCAATTTGCCTTTAATTATGATCAATTTAATTTGATCAGAGACCTGAGAATCTTGCAAATACACACACAATTGAGATTTCTTTTTAATTATGTGTCCATAATAGGCAGGGTTCTCTAGATGAGCATAGCCAATAGGTTGTATATGTGTTAAAAAGGTGATTTACTGAATGAAGGTACAAGATAGAATGGTTAGTCCAACAATGACTGTCTGCATGTTGGAGAGGCAGAGAGCCCAGTAGCCACTTAGTCCAGAAAGCTTGCTGCTGAAGCCATTCACCACTGAAAGTCTGGGAGCTCCATGAGCCTACCTTAGGAGGATAAAATGTTGGAGTAAGATGTTGAGGGAGGCCAACAGAAGCAACATTAGATGCTCTCACTGAGAAAAAAAAGCTACTTTTTTTTTCTCAAACCTTTTTTCTATCTGGGCCACTCATTGGAAGGTACTGCCTACTTTGGCTGTACATTATCCTTTTTTCAGGATATACTTCTCTGACATTTTCTCACAGAAATACCCAAAGATGTGTCTCCTAGGTGATTCAAAATACTGTCAAGTCCATCCTCAAAATGAAATATCACAATATTACTCACAAATATAAGCACAAATTTTGTACTTCAGTTATTCACTCAACAAACAAACACTTACCAGGTACTTCTAATCTTAGCCCTGGATATATGCAAGAGTAAATAATAAGGAAGATATGCCAGTTCTCATAAAACTTATATTCAGTGAGGAAATAATACTCAGAATAGTTTGTAGAAGATAGCTCAGTGGTTAAAGCACCCCACACATGCACATACACATGCACAGCACATGTATGTGAAGCAAATGGGAAGAGAAGCACTAATGAGGGATATCTTAAAAAATTGAGAAATGCTATAAAAGATAAACTACCAAGAATAGGATGACAGGAGTTACAAGTGCCAGAGAAAGCCTAAGATGATGGTGTTCTGTGCAGGAACAGAGAGCCTTCCTAGCAGCTTCCGGCTGTTGAATGGGAATCATAGCTTCAGAAATAGGTCACCTTGTGTGATTTCTTTTCCAGGGAGCCCCACTTGAGGTTCCAAAACAGCACAAGCAATTGTGACTGCCATAGATAGCTCGCCACAACTAGATAATGAGACACTATTCTTGAAGAAAACATGCTGTGCTCACGAGGCAGAAAGAATCCAGGTAAATGGGACTGGAAGCTTCCTCTGATAGCTAGCCCCCACATTGCCAGAAGGTGCTAGGCATGGTGCTGGGGAACAATTGTTATCAACAGTTTTACTCAGATGTGGATCCTGCATACCACACCACTGATCACCCAGGCAAGATATTCCTACGGGTGCACTACTGGTATGTCACTTATGGAGGTAACCAACCACTTTCTCATTTGGATTTGAGACTCACTCCATAGGAAGAATTCACACCTAATAGTATCAGCCCAAACAAAAAAAGCCCATGGCTGGGGAGGTCATTAGTCCTAGTGGAGAGGTCGCTACTGTTGTTTTGCAAACTGGACACTATACCTTCTAAATAATTATGTTCATGTCTGTAGATTAATGCTGCTATCAGCTTTGGTCAGAAAAGCTTCTTTAGCAGTTATTAGTAATAACTGCAGAAATGTATAACTGGTCACAGTGCTGAGAATAAATGACTATTCTGTCATAAATGAGACATCTACATCAGGATTAGGGAGCATCTCAAGGGAGTGTGAAGGGAATGCACAGGTTCCAACCCTCTCTGAGGATTTATAGTCGGTTAATGACTGATGGGGAGAGAAAGACATCTTCACCAGTGGTGTAGCTACTAGTAAGGCATGCATGGTCCTGTGATTCCCTAAGAGAGCTCATTAAGTCATTTAAAAAAATGCAAAGAGGAAGTAGTTGAAAAGAAGAAGGGTATCTATGGCGATAGGAGGGGACAGAGGTAAGAGACGTAATGGTGATTGAATAGGATCAAAATGTGATGTGGGTGTGTATGTAGGTATGGGTGTGTACATGTATTCATGTATACGTGTGTGTGTGTGTGTGTGTGTGTGTGTAAATGTCAATATGAAACATATGTACCAATAAAACCATTAAAAATAAAAAAGAAGAGGGGATGGTGGACATGAGAAATAAAGCTAAAGAACAAATTACTATTGTTACGTCGAAAGGAAGTGGTTTCAATGCATAAAATAACAAATAGCACAGTAGCCCACAGGAGAGCCATGGCTGCAGAGTCTGAGGAACAGATGAGAGAAGCAGTCTGGAAAGGAGATAGTCAGAAAGACCCAGTGCGTCTTGCAGCCACTGTAAGGTCCCTTCCATTATTTGGAATGAGAGGAGAAGCAATTGCAGGATTTTAAGTAGCATGATAGGATCAGACTTCTATTTTTATATGATTGCTTAGGTGTTGTGAAAGAGATATGGTGGGAAAATGGCTGGCCCCGGGAGGTCAGAGTAACCTGTTCAGGTTGCCATAACAAAATACCCACAAACAATGGCTTATAAAGAGCAGAGGTGTGTTTCTTCATGGTCCTGAGGCAGGAAAAACCGAGAAAAAGACACAAGTATATTGGTATCTGTGAGAACCCACTTCCAGATTCTATGTCAGCCGTCTTCCCTCTAACATGGGAGAAGGCACGCAGGCCTCTCTGGGGCTCCTGGAGGCCAATCTCATTAGGAATGTGTTTGAGAGATGAAGGTAAGAACCAGAGTGAAGTAGTCTGTGCTAGAGTCTGTGCTGCACTGAGAACTTAGCTCATTGCTCCTTCTTGACCTGGTCTTAGCACAGATATTGTGTTTTGGTTACATTTTCCTTAAGATGTGAGGAATACCATTTTGGTAAGCTAGTAGGAATGACTACTCTAATAATAATTGATCCTCTAGTAAAGGGGAAAAATGTTTAACAACATAGAAATGGAAGATTGGCCTTCAGATAAAAAACCGTAGGAGACACAGAAAGACAGAGGTGAGTCGCCCAAGCTTTTCACCAGCTGGTGAAAAGACTGGAATTTGCTGATAGCATGAAAGATACTCGAGGAACCGCTAGCCTCATTATTCCTGGGGTTTGGCAGTACACTGGGGGGCCAAGTCCTAAGATGAGCCTGGTGAAGAGACAGAAGTGGTGGAGGCTGTAGGAAAAACCAGGAAGCAATGTCAAGGCTGATGGCTCACAGTTATTTGATTTAAAACTTTCTGAGTGAAAGAAAAACAGATTCAGTAGAAACCTCACGCTGGATTTTGGATTTTTATTTTCTTGTGGTGATGTGTTGCACAGTGCTCCTGAGAACCCAAAGAAAAACAATCCAGTCTGTACAATGTACTGTGTTGCCACATTATCCACTCAATCTAGTAGAAGAATTAAACGGACCTTTAAAAAAAATCCCCTCTAAAAGCACCTTTTAAAGTTACAATATTTTCATCTTATAAAGGGTTAACCTGCTCATGAGGCAAGGAGCATCTCTAACCTCCACAGAAAGTGTGAGAACGAACAAGTCTGAGACGCAGAGGTCTATAAGCACTTTCGTATTTCCCTCCAGTCATTGTCAGCTGTGTGAGTGCAGATAAGGAGTGGAGGAGAGAGAGACTCACCAAAGGATGAAGGTTTGTCAAATCACTATTCTGACAAAGAGACAGGAAGAGGAACTGTGAAATCACATGAGCATGTGCATTTTGGCAACAGATAATGAAACTGAAGTCAGGCTATACAGCGAGTCTGGAGAAAGGTGAGGGCTGTAAAAGGGTGGCTTGATCTCACAGTGTTCAGAGTATGCCATGAGCTGGGTTCTGGAGGTAGTGGGCACCACCCGAAACCACGAAAGAGTCAAGGAACTGAGATGGATGAGTTAGGTTTGGCTGTGTGTGGATCTTTACACGTAAAGGGTTGTTATTGGAGGGATGGCAAAGATCCGGAATTAACCAAAATCTCTAAGAAACTCATTTAGAAGTTAACTCAGATGGAAGAATGAATGCTATGACTCTATTTGGGGGGGGGGGGGGTTATTTTACTTATAAGTTGAAAACTGCTTTGAAACTTGAGGCACATTTGGATTTTACCTATTTTTCTTCTTTGGGATCCTGTTTTCTGTATCCTGTTTACATGTCTCCCGAATTCTTGCTTTTACAACCTATTGCTGTCGCCTTATCGTTCTTTTCTGCTTTAACTATCTTTCTCAACACCCCAGTGTTCTTTCTGCACCCCTTCCCCCATACTTTCTCTCTTAAATATCTCAGGACTTTCTGATGACAGAGCAAAGATTTTGTGACGACCACAAGTAGAAAGATGGATGGGGGTCAAAAAATGAAAAGAAGAGAGAGAGGAAAACATGGCTGACACATCTAATTTGTATCATCTTCTGAAATCAGTTCTACCCAACTATTCGCTGAACAGTTTTTTTTCTAACATAGCCATGGCGTATTTGCATTTGGACACGGCGTAAAAGTGAATTCACGAGGCTCGATAGCTGAGCATTACCTGAATAGATACAAAATGCTCTATGATGTGAGCAATTGGGTAGGGAAAATTTGATTACACATTCTGAAAATGTACTCGGAGCTTCTGAAATGGATGCCGTTCCACAGAATAGCAGCAAATAATGATGATTACTTTGGCATCTACTGCCGTAACGACAAATGAAAAATCAGTTCCTTTCATGACTGACTCCAGCCCTTAGACTTTTGCTATAACAGAGTCCTGCTTAATAATCAGTATAAACCTATTATTATCTACCTTACCAATACTGTATATAGTAGAGAGCTTGCCAATTAGCATTTAAAAATATTTAGGATATAGACAGTGACCTTAATTGCAGAACATTATTTTATAAAAAGAGACAGGAGGTGATTAAGGGACAACTGGTAAGCACACATTTCTAAATGCTGAGTCTGGTGAGCAGAGATCTTGATAATGGAAATCAGAGATAGGCACAAAGAGGATGTATTTTTAAATTGTAACCCTCTTTATAGACTAATTGTAATTAAGCATTTAAATTAAACTTTTTCTAGGTCCCAAGACTTTAACTCAGTTAATCTGCCATGCCTTAGTGGCAATACTAAGACAAATTCAAGAGTAAATAATGAGTGGATCTCTCAAGAGCCACTGAAAGGATTTTCCTCTCATTTTCTAATAGCAAACAAACAAACAAACAAACAACAAACAAACCGCATTAGTACCACTACCACTACCACCACCAAAAACCTCCATCCCCACCCATAACTTTGTTGTATCATTTCTCTGGCACAATTTCTTGCTTGTGGTATGTACCAAAATCCCTTTTGGTAACATCATTAGTTGGGCTGTAACTGGCAGCCTTTCTGGATTTCCTTCTTATATTTGGATCTATTTTCTCAACAGAACTGGTACTCCTCAGAATTAAGTTTTAATCATTACTTATTTTTGTCAGATCGGAATGACTGGATAACAGTTTACTTCTTTCAATAACTATATAATTCCCATCAAGGTCCAAACACATTTGTACCCAAGGACTTCTTTCTCCAAATATGGGAGAATAAAGATAGGAAACACATTTGGTAAAAGTCATATGCTAAGGTGAAGTTATGGGATACAGGAAAGTAGAAGCTCTTCATTGTCTGTCTTTACTACTGAGAACATGATCTGTATAGTATTTGTGTATCACCCAGCCACTGTTTAAAAACACCCACCTTCAATTACAGACTCTGTCTCCAGCTCTGATGCACTCAAACAGAATCTGCATATTAAGAAGACCTCAGGTGGCTGGTATATACGTTAGAATTTTAGAATTGTTGATCTACAGGATTTCTTGTAGTTGTGGAGAAGCAGAAGAGAAAGACACAGAAATAATGTAATAAACATAACATCCATTCACCCTTTACTGACCTAGGGATTAGAGACACAAGAATTACAGTTTCACAAGTACTTTTCTAGGGCTCAGCACCGAATGAGTTGATATAGGGTTTCGAAACATGTGAAATTTCTTTTGTCTAATATTTATATGCGAGTCCTGTAAGAGGTCTGCAAGGTATAAGACATGTATAGAGTACATTCAGACAGTTTATAATGGTGAGACATATTTCCATCCCTTACAATTTGCCTAATGTCAACATGATCAGCTAAGTCAACACAATTTACATTCACAGGCCAATGTGGAATGAATGGAAATGTAATATTATGATATAAATTATGAATAGCATTGCAGTTAGAAAGGGGAAAGCACAGTTACCTAAAAGGCCCACTGAGTCATTCTTCAGGAAGACAACTGTGAGAATGAGTGAAGTATCTAGAACATTCATGGTGGACTGCAGGAGGGAAGCAATTCCAAAGGATGGTTTAGAAAAGTCTGAAAGAGTGAAGTGAGATTTGGTCACTTAGGGGGCATCGTGTTTCTTTGCAAGAAACAAAGTAACATCAGCAAGAAAACACATAGGGCTATCTCTACTCAGATCATCATGCCCAAGAGCAACTCATAGGGATAGAAAAGCATTTAACTCATGGGGGAATACAGTGGGGTATATTCACCAGAACCCATTTCCTAACACAGGCCATAAAAAGGTAGGGCCCACATCTCTAGGTATGGGAAGACCTAGCCCAGAGGGAAAGCAGAGATGTAGAAGTCAGAGTACTGGGAATTAATTTCCATCACATTGTGGATGTTAAAGTGTAATATTGGCCACAGTAGCCCTCTTCCTTCCACAGTAAAGAAGTAAATCATTGCATTTCTAATTTTGTGCTGGCAAGCACATGTAGGTCTCATACAGTGTCCCTTACTCCTCTACAGATCCCCAATTCTATACACCCAGCATAACTGCTTCTCTTATAGAGAAGAAATCAAGCAATGTGGATGGTTGCTTGTAAAGTCCTACAATGTACCTAAAGAGTCTGCAATTCCTGATTTTTCTAAGATCAACACCTTAAAATTTTTTTGTCACACATTCTCCCTAAGCACAGTTCTTGCATTTGGATTCACATGGGGAAAAACTCAAGTTTGAAATCATGTGGGTGTGAATTCAAGATATTGGATAATTTGCCTATCTTCTCTGAGACTTAATTTCCTGGATTGCAAATGATGCTAAAGCTTACTTTGAGGGAATTGTAAAGATCATGAGTAGCATATAAAAAGCCCAAGAAGGATAGTTGTATATAGTTATAAAAGGTAGGTTACATGGCTGTGCTGGCTAGTTTTATCTCAACTAGACATAAGTTATAGTTACAACAGGGAAGGGAACTTCTACTGAGAAATCGCCTCCTTAAGATTGAGCTGTAGGCAAGCCTGACAGGTATTTTATTAGCTAGTGATGTTGCCTCCCTCAGCCTACTGTGAGTGGTTGCCATCTCTTGCCTATTGGTTCTCGTTGCTATAAGAAACCAGGATGAGCAAGCCATAGGGAGCAAGCCAGAACACAACCCTTCCCATGGCTCTTGTATCAGTTCCTGCTTCCAGGTTTCTGCCTTAGTTAAGTTCCTGCCTTGGTGTCCCTCAATGGACTGTGATTCAGAATATGTAAACCAAAACAAGACAAAGCAAAGCAAAACAAAACAAAAACAAGAAAAACCAACAACAAAAACCTTTTCCACCCCAAGTTGCTTTTGGTCATGGATTTTTAATCACAGCGATAGTAACCCTAACTAAGATGGCCATATAGGAAATCAATCATGCATGCTTCATGTGTATGTTTAAATGCATGTCTTCATTAGCTCCTTATCAGCATTGTAATTACACAGTTTGTTATGTTTGGTGTCTACTCTCCCCACTCTCCACAGAATCTTCTGTTTGCTTTCAACACCATTCTTCCCACTGTTATTTTATACTGTACATGTATCTCATGGCAATTTTATATATGAAAGGAAGACCATGCATACAATGGGAGGAAGCAAAAGCTGTCTATGGAGCATAAACTTTCACCTCTGCCTACTCATTCCACCTATGCTTTGAAGAAAGAAAGAAATCTAAGCATAATTCATTCAACTTCATTCATTCTCTCTTTCTATCTCTTTTTTTATGAAGAAGGGATGTGAAATGATACTTATAGCAGCAGGTCCTCTATAAATGTAAACATGTGACTGGCTGAATGATGATACTCTCTCCATTTACTAATTCCTAAAGCAAATGCAATCTGTCACTGTAATATGCATAGAGGGATGAAAACATTTTTAATTACATAAGTACATTGTAAAGTTGAGATGCATTAAATACATATATACTGCTAACTACTCCAGGTGATAGAAATCATAATCCAGTACTGGGATTTATAGTCCAGCATCTTGGGCCAGCAACTGTGGTACTACCTGAGAACTTACTGATGACCCAGACCTACTGAATCCGAACCTGCCTGGTTCAGTTGTACACAGATGGTGGAGAAGTACTTGCCTCAGGAACTCCCTTCAGAGAACACTGTTCTTAGGTCTAGAGACCTGAAAGAGCCTTAAACTCCACAAGGAGGTAATCAGGTAGGTAGGATGATGGCAGGCATGGAAACGAAGCTCATAGAAGGTTACCAATATGACATTTGTTTCATTATTGTGAAGTTTTCTCAATGATTCTTGGCTTGTAATTCCCACTATAGGACAGGCCACAGAAACTAGAATTTTCTTCTATAAGGTGGACTTAAGTAATTCTAATCCTCACCCACCTTTCTGAGCCCATCTTGCCTGATGATAGGTCACAAGAAAGCCCTCATTCAAAAGAGGGCCTGCTCTGTACCCCAGAGGGAAGAGAACTACACAGAAACCAAGATGAATGCTGAATCAGGCAAGCCTTGCTGAGTCTAGTAGCATAGGATCATGCATAGTTCAGCCGTGGCCATGCAGTGAGTGAGTTACTATGATGTTCAAAAAGGAAGGGAGAGGAACAAGATTTATTGAGCGTCTGAGTAGCTCAAGACCTGAAGGCCCAGAAGAAGGTAGCAGTCATTACACTGATTTCCATCCATATCCCTGAGAGGCCTGCTCTTTTCTAAAGGAAAATGAAAGAATACTGGATCTGGGGGAGAGGAATGGTGTGAGGGCTGGGAGGAAGGAAGAGAGGGGAGGCTACAGTTAGGAAGTATTTATTGCTTGAGAGGAGAACAATAAAATGAGATAAAATAAAATAAAAAGAGATGGTGGCAAGAACTCATTAACACAGAGGAAGGGTAACACACTCAGGATCCCAGGGTCAGATGCTCCTGTGCTCACAGGCTTCCGGCCCTGTGTTTCTTCTCTTTATTTGGTTGATTGTTGTTAGCTAGAAAATATCTTTTATTAAATCTACAATGTGACAAATGGAAAACGTTCCTTTATAATAAATCAATAAATATAAGAACGTAAGGTGCTCCAAATTCTGTGGGCACCTCTAGCCACATACTCAGACTTGAGGGCACAGAGGATAAAGGGGAGGAGAGGGAGAAAAGATGCATCCCACCGACACATTTACCTTCATTCCATTGCCAGCGCCATTTTTTTCCAAGACAAACATGACTGTCACCAGAGCTTTGGTTGCCCAAAACAAAAAAAGAATGGCAGTGTTGCAAGTGCACAGAAGGGCTTGCTTGAGAGAGACCCCTTCAGGTAACAACCCTTGGTGTGCAAGCTTAAGGAGCCTGCACCATATCAAAAAGCCAGGCATGCTCACATGCATGCCTGTAACTCCAGTGCTGTCTGGGGTGAAGACAAAGGAGTGACTGGGGCTTGCTGAGCACCCATCTACTCCAGGTAAAACAAGAGATCTGTCTCAAGGGAATAAGGCAGGATGTAACACCCCCTCTGAGCTCTGCACATGCACATATAGGCATGAACACAGGCCTACACATGAACACATACCAGAGGCAGGCAGATCTCTGTGAGTTTGAGGCCAGGCTAGTCTACAGAGTGAGTTCCAGGACAGCCAGGGCTACACAGAGAAACAGTCTTAAAACCAAACCAAACCAAAACAAAACACAACCAACCAACCAAACATGTAAGCAAAAAACACATCCTGGACAAGTTTCATACTCTCTAATATACGCATATATGTTTAGGGTTTTTAAATCTACTTCCACACAAATATACTTAGTTTAAAATGTATAGACCGATATTTATGCAAGATCCATTCACGTAAGTATTTATGACTTCACTTGCCTTAGAAATGAGTTATACTTTTTAATTGCTTCCGACTACCCATTTTTCTCACTTAGCTTCTTTATGTATTTTCTTGGATTGCTTCTCCCTTCTGGAAAGCTCTCTTGCTATTCTAATCTCTGATATACATACTTGGTAAACAGAGAATGACTGAAGGCTGAGATCTCTGTAGACAGAATATCTGCTGTAACAGGGAAAGGCTTAGAATTTATAATTAGAAGTCTATTTCAGGTTCCTTCAGAGGACTGCTGCAATTCCTTTCAGGGGTGTCTTGACTGCCTGGAAATTGGATGTCATTGAGGATTTTTTGCCCTCTCTTGTTTCCCTGGCAACAGGTTGGAGATGCAGCAGCTGAAATCCACTGTCTCCCTGGAGATGCTGGTGTGGGCAGGTGGCAAACCACTGGTAATGGCTGCAGTGAATACCAAACTCACCAAAGCTTTTCATTTCAGTCCCCACAAAAGCATCCTGTGAAGGGACCTACACAACAGAAGAAAGGCTTTACAATATAATTATTGACAGAATGCTCAGTGAGGGAAGTGTTCTCTCTCCTTTTGAAATAGCTTCCTTTTGCACATATCACTTAATAGTGAGTGCTAGCATGTACATGCTTCAGGTAACTATATATAACAATTCTGGGCTAGAGTAGCATATTGGAAAATCTATTCTGTGTGAATATAAAGTCTGAGAGAAGAGGAAAAGTGGCCATAGGATCCTTTCCTCTGGACTCAGGTCAGACATATGGTGCTCTTTGGACAGACATATCTAACAGCCATTCTTCATGCCTCCCATGGTTTGTTGAAACAAAGTGTGTCTGAAATGGACAAAGAAAACATGGAGGGACTGTAAACATGCCTCAGTTGTCAGTGTTCTTGCCTGTTACACATGAGAAAGGGGATACCGAGGAAGAAAGGCGAGTTGGAAAGAAGCATGATTTAGGAGAAAACCTATGAGGAAGCTGAGGGGACAGATAGATACAGCTGTTAAATACAGATGGGCAAGACAGCTGGGAGACATATGGACCCTAAACCAAAGTTTAGATGGCTCAGCCACTCAGGACTTTATGTAAACATGGCAAACATAATACTCAAATAACAAAAATCATAAAGAGGTTAGCGAAACAGGTGAGCAGGGAGATCAGAATCCTACTGATAAATTTCATATATTTGAAAATGTAGCCAATTTTTTTAAAAAAATAATTGAATTCAACCATTTGTGAAATTTCCATTGAGAATAAATCCATACAAAAGAATGACTATGAATTTATTTAACCTTTGTACAGGAGCAAAGACAGCATGAGGGTTGGGTGGTGTCTGGGACACAGATGGGAAAGCTTCTGCTCAAAAGGAATGGGGATGCCAGTGGGTAGGAGTGCTGGTATGCTATTGAAGGAAATAAAGTGCCGATTATAAGCATCTCAACCAAAGATGATGCAGTGAACATGTACTCTAGATCCATAATAATACCATGCCTCATTTCAAGAAGCATGGTGAAAACTTATCAGCTTTGCATTACCTATATTATCACTTGTAAATATTCTGGTGTCAAGTTCCTTGTGAAGTCCAGAAAAGAAATGTTCAGGTAACTTGGTTTTCATCCTTCCATTTATGACAGGACGTTCAAGAACTGAAGAATAAATATCTTGGGGAAAGACCCTTTTTGTACAGCAGTTTAAAAGAGCACACTCACTGACCTAGCCTTTTGATCCCCCAATTGACATGAGCGGCACAGCTCAAATAAATTAAAGTCCTAGTTTTCCTGGGAGGCAAGGCCAGTACACATGATGTCAGCTACGAAGCATAAGAGCAAGCAGTGGATTCTCTCTGGATGGATGCAATATCCGGTTAATTGCACTGGCTTCAGTTAGGTGGGCCACTCTAGAAGAGCCCAGAAACAAAATAAAGGCAGACATACTGGGCTTAACCCTGCTTTCAGTCACCTTGCTCCTGCTCAGCTCTGAGCATAGCATGCTAATCATTCAAGAAATGTCAACCTAAGAGCTGGTGGTATGGAACCTATATCATTCCCCTTCCAAGCTGGTGTCACAAAGAGTAACTGACATGTTATAGTGTCAGCTTTTACGATGTTCTGTTCCTATAGGTGTGCCCCAAAGGTTCCAGTCTTTGTTATAAACCTGCAGTCACTTTAGATTACAGGGACAATAGAGCCTTGTGGAGAGTCACCTTATGATGAGCTCACTCCATCAATGGGGACAAACTGTCCCGTCAGACACTGAAGCTGCCCTTCCCCAACACAAATATTCATTTCATGGGAACCAGTTTTCCCCCCAAAGTGGTCAGAATTTCTCTAGAGTTCACCTAGCAGCATTAGGAACAAGATGATTGCCAAGGAGACAACAGTTGGGCCAGTACTGCTTAGTTCTGCTTGCCTCTCACCCATGCTTCTCTCGGCACTCTGAAGGTAGGCTGACAAGTTGGATGTCCATCTCCTGACCATACCTGTGTTGCTTCGAATTATTTCTTCCCTTTCCACCTACCAAAGATCAAATGGGATCTTTTCCATTTGTTTTCTAGAGACAGTGGCTTGAACTAATTTAGGGGCATCCCAAGAGAGTCAGGCATCCAGACTATGATTCTGATTATAATAGATGCCTTCCTGTGACAGTAATCTTAGTTGCTCGTTTGACTGCAGAGAGGTGTCTAAGAGACAGGAAAATTCTATTTCTTAGTGGTGTCTTTGAAGACCTTTATGTGGGGGAGAAGACCCACCTGGAACATGAATAGCACCTTCTGAGAGTCTGCCCTGGGGAAATAAGAGGAAAAGAAGAAAGCCAGTTGGAGAAGGCATTCTCTTCCTCTTTACTTCCTGGTGGGCTGGCAGGGTATACTCCATTCTGTCACGCCCTCCCCATCATGATGGCTAAAACCTATGTAACTGACTCCAAACAAATCCTTCACCTTGTAAATTGTTTCTCTTGGGTCTTTGGTCACATGATGAAAAAGCGAACTAACATACCATCTAAAAAGAACAGTGCTGCCTTTTAAATCAAATGGTGACTTTTTTGCACATTTCAAATTATCTTTTAAAAATGTGGTCTGTGATTCAACTCTGAATTGGCTTCTTTCTATATCTATCTTTACCCCACTCACTACACCAGGGGTCTACATGGAGTCTGTTGAAGTGGAATAGGAAAGGGAGGCCCTCTAAACTGGTCTTTGGGATCAGGTGTGTTTTTACACAGAGCTGAGGCTGACAAAAACAGGAGAGAGAGCCCTAACCCTTAGCAGCAGCAGTGTGTGACAACTGAGCTTGACATTCTCCCCAGCAGAACAAGACAGAACCTCTGGGACGATGAACTAGAAGTTCAAAGCGTCTATAAGACAGTAGAAGTGAATTCTGGGCACGCCATATAAAGGAAGAACATAGCATAGCTGGTGCTTGTGAGCTCAACAGGTCTTGGGCAGAACTCCAGGGAGAGAGCAGGAGTTCAGAATGCAAGAGAGAGGCAGCCTGAGATGGGGTGAGGAAGCCGTTGGTCTTTTGGCTTTATTGCAGAGTTCGACTCTCTTTGGGAATTTTCAGACATTTGGGTTGGAAGAAAATGCATGGGGCAAACATCTCATAACTGACAGGCTTAAAAGGAAGGAAGCCACTCACCTGACGGGGGAGAAAGAAAAAGCAGCAGTGCAGGACAGGTGCAGTGGAAGTGCCTGCTTGGTGAGCTAACTGAGATAAATTACCAAGATCAGGCAGCATCCATCTGGTAGGTTCAGATATTCGAGGTTGTGGCTTTGGGACTTGTGTGTAAAAAAGCCTATCTGGAAATTGTTGCTATGAAAAGATTCCTTCAACCCCCTCTTCAACATCCTCTGTACTTTTGGAGGAAAACAAACCACACCCCAATCAACCTCATACATCCACCTGGCTACTTGCAAACTTGTATTTTTTTCAATCCTAAAGAAACTCTGCTAGGAGAGGTGCTTGTAAAAGAGACCTGCAGGGGAGCAGTGTGGGACCCATCCAGGTAGCATATCCATATCCATATCCAGGGTGTGCACACTGACCTTAGGCTGCAGTTCAGAACTATTACCACAGATAGCTGAACCTGAGGACGCAGAGATAGGGGCAGGAGAAACTAAAGGCAAGCACCATGTACAGTCAAAGTGCTCCAGTGCAAAGCTTGGTGCACACATAGCTAGATGCTTAACTCTCCCAGGCTTATTAATTCAGACATGAAGTCACAGCTTCTGCTTCTTTTCCCTAGTTCTCAAGTTGACTTCAACTTGAAATGGATGGACAAGCACATTTCATGTAGAAGAGACCCCATCGGGGAAGTGAAAATAGGTAAAAGACAAGGTATCATTGCAATGGCAAGGGGGCGGCTGAAGAGAGATAGCTCGGTGGTTAAGAGCCAGTGCTCTTCTTCTAGAGGACCAGGGTTTGATTCCCAGAACCCACGTGAAAACTTTCAGCTGTCAGTAAGTCCTGATTCCAGGGGATCCAAGATCTTTTTCTAGTGTCTCGGCATCAGACACACATATGGTACACTGTAATATATACAGGCAAAGCATTCATATACATAAAAGCAAGGAAAGGGCATAGCCTTCCACAAATAAGGAGAGAGCAGGGGTACTTGGGGGCAGGGAGGGCAATGCTGAGGAATGTCCAATCTTAGAGTCCTAGAAATATTTTAACACACGAAATATTTGTGACACTTGTGTTTGCCAACTGTATTGTTATTTTAGTGTATCTTCATCTCATGGAAGACTACTTTTGTCTCTGAACCCATTTAACAACATTTGATTGTTTTTACATTACGCCCAAGCTGAAAAACCAACTGATTTTTTCCTTGTTATGTTTATTGATGTATGAGGAGGGGGTCTGCATGGCCACAGCACACATGTGGAGGTAAGAATACAGCTTTTCTCTTTCTACCATGTGGATCCCACAGATTGATCTCGGGCTGGCAGGCTTCACAGCAATGGCTTCCACCCATTGAGTCCTCCTGCAGGCTCCCAAATTTACATGTTAATACAATATTAAATAAGCGCAGCCTTTTAGAAACAAGAGATATGTAGAGAATACAGTACTAAATGATACTTTTCCTAAGCCTTCAATGAGATGAAATGACTTTTTGATTTATGAGAGAAAGCGAATTAACTTTTAAGGCATGCTCATCCTTTGTTCAAGAACAACAACAAAATCCCTAAATAACTCTGCTAAGGAGGGATGTGTGTGTCTCTCCTCTAAAAAGTAAACGCTGCAAGGGAGCTCTCATCTAAATGCAGATGCTTCTCAGTGAGAAGCCAGGGTTGAATTGTAATGTGATTCCAAGCCAGAGAAATATTGCTACACAGGCTCCTTAGAGGCCAGGCAGAGTAGGTATATTTATTTTCTCTGTAGGAATTTGGACTGTATCACACCTTGACTGCTTATACACTGGTGAGTGTTTATGCATGTTAGCCTGTGTGTGGGTTTTGGTTTGCAGCTGATATATGTGTGTGTGTGCCTTTTGGATCTTCGTCCAGATCACTGACCTGAGTTTCAGAATGTGGGAAGAACTGCAGGCTGAAATCTCAAGAGAAGAAATGTTCAAGGGGAAACATTTAGCTATAGAAAGCCAATGGAAATTCCAGTTCTCAGGAGCCAGAGGCAGGAGGAACACAAGATTAAGAACTTTCTGTGCTAGGAAACAAACCTATTTTGTGTGAGGTCCTAAAAATCGAGTACTTTTGAAGCAAACAAAACCAGCAATCCAACCAAGCAACAACAAGCTCTGGTCTGATAAACACAGAGTTAGAGTCCCTAGAAATCGTGCTAGGTATATAAATACCTGAGGAATGAAACTGAAAACGTATGACCACACAGAATCTCGTTCACTAGTGCTTTAGGCAGCATTATTCGTAACATCCCAAAGTAGAAACAAGCCACGTGTTCTGTAACTAATGAACAAATAAGCAAAATGATTGTATCTATGGGCTGGAATTAAATTTCGTTATGAAAAGTTATAGCATTCTATGCATGAAGCAGCATGGATGAGTCTTGAAAATACTACTCTGAATGCACTAAGTGAGTCAGGATGGGCAGCAGATTGTACGTTTCCATTTGCATGTGAGACCGAGAATCGGCAGAGCTATAGAATGCTCGGCACGAGAAAATGTGATGAGGGAACAGGAAATGACTTTCCAAGAAATGGACATGTTCTACAACTAAACTGTGACAATGCTTTTGCAACTTGGCTAATATATCAAAAAAATCTCAAACTGCAAAATCTAAGCCAGCTGATTGTAGAAACTGTGAATTAAATCTTCATTTTTTTTTTTAAAGCACAAATGGTTCAGAATTTGGCAAATGTACTTAAATTGGATACAGATCACTATGACACACTGAGTAGCAGCCTGAGTTCTGGAACCAGACTTCCTAAACAGGACCACCAACCCTGCCTTTTCATAGATATGACAGAGAGCAAATCCCATCACTCAGCACATGAGTGGAGGTCGGAGAGCAAGTTTTAGGAGCCATTCCTTTCCTTCTACCATGTGGATCTAGGGAATGGAACTCAAGCCATCCAGCTAGATAGCAGGTGCCTTTACCAATGAGCCATCTCACAGGTCCAGTGAGAATTTTTTAAAGATTAAAAAAATATAAGAGCTCTGAACAGTGCTTGACACTTAGTTGGCCCAATAGGAAACATTTACTATTAATATAATCTTCATCTTTGCTGAAATGTCACCTTGTTGGTGCCTGAGAACAGGGTCACACTCCAGTGCTAGAAGGTGATAATAATTCCCTTATAGCTGTTATAGCCTGTGGCCATCATCTTGGCAAGCGGCTGACCTCTGAAGAGGTAATGAGATCTGGGGAAGTAGGACATAACTCCTCATCAAGCCTAGCTCCTTCTGTCTGGGCCATGTGGCTGCTGGCACCAACATTCTGTCAATTATAGACTTATTGGAACAGAATCCAGTTGATAGGGTTATATTAGAGCTTAAAGACAAAGGCCTACAAACCAGGGGGTCATGCAGATAACTAGGGATCGTCTAACAATCCTGGACATGTACCACATGTGACTCTTGATCTATGCAAATAGACACATCCAGTAATTGTGTTTTTGTCACTCTCTTTTTTTTCTAACAGTGAACATCCATGAAAGTCCTACAAAATGATACAGGCTGGACTCAGCACTCTGCCATAGGAAACAAAGAGGAGAGCTTGTGTTATTTCCAATGGTGGACTACACAGGATGGCAAACTCTGGAAGACAACCACACAATAGGCCAGCAAACACATAATAGGTATTTGATAGATACCAGCAAGCACAACACTCCAATAGGAAGAAGCCCAGCATAACAGAGGAACCTAGATTAACACCACTGTCCATCCAGATGAGGGGAGGACAAGGTCATAAGGTGAAGGAACGATATATACCACCTAAGCAAGTGAGACTCAGGACCATTATGACTGGAGTATTAGGTGACTGTAACCTTGTGCATGCTTTCAGGCTTCAGGAGGCCTAATGATTACTTATTGTGCATCAGACTCTACTATAGCCAAAGTGTTGACTGAGTCTAAAGCATCTCAAATCAGTTCTACACCATCATCCACATGTAGAAGCTTCCTGGATCCTTCTAGGTCATGTTTCCCCAGGCAACAAACATCCTGTGTTTGCTTTTGTCTTTGTTTTAGTTTTCAGGCCCACACCCTGAGCCAGGGGCTCCTTGAGTACAAGGATGTAGTGTTTTAAATGTCTCCTTTCCTTTCCTTTCCTTTCCTTTCCTTTCCTTTCCTTTCCTTTCCTTTCCTTTCCTTTCCTTTCCTTTCCTTTCCTTTCCATTCCTTCCCTTCCCTTCCCTTCCCTTCCCTTCCCTTCCCTTCCCTTCCCTTCCCTTCCCTTCCCTTTCCTTTCTTTTCCTTTCCTTTCCTTACCTCTGCCCTCTTTTCTAATTAGTTTTTACTTTATTATAGCTCTTTATGCTTGGGCTAGGTGCTCAGGATGTTGTTACTGCATGCATAAAAACATCAGTTATGGATAATTTGTGTATGGCAGTCTTATTGGCCAATGTGATAGTTAATCAGATAGTCAACTTGATGAGGTTTAGAATCAGTGCAGAAACAAAAACCTGGGCCTGACTGTGAGGAATTATCTAGATGAGGTGAGTTGAGGTGGAAAGATCTGCCCTACAAGTGAACAGTATCCCTTATTAAGCAGACCATTATAAGACAGGCCAGCCAAGGAAAAAATACAGAGAACATTGTCCTGGGCCCCCAGTGGTAAAAAGCTATGTCAGAGAGTCATGGAATAGCTTGGGTTCCATTCCTGACCCAGGACTCATCCAGTCCTTAGTAGTGTGAGAACTGAAGTCAGCTCTTGACGTGTTTGACCCTATGAGTCAGGATTTAGACCATCCTCTGAGTACTCATGCTCACATCCTGGGGGCAGAACTGTTCTTGCTTCATCTTAGTGTCTCTTTAATCTGTCTTCGTGTCCTGGAGATAGGAGAGCACATGGTACCGTTGTGTGCTTAATTTATTAGGATATAATTCATATCATATCTACGAAATACAGCTGTGCTGAGTGAATAAATTTGAAAGCAAACAGGGCTTCCCAAGATATCCAGCAGCTAGACTGTCAAAACCAGTGCTATTCCTTCAGGCAGGAGCATGCATTGAGCCCCATACTGTCTTAATCTTCTGCTTGCTTGTTGGTGTCTTATTTGTTTATTCAACTTTGTTGGTTTAGGTGAACTCTGGCTATACATGTCATGCTGACCTCCACCGCACTATGTACTCATAGTGTTTAAAATAACAACTTCTGTGACCTGCAGATCCCGAGCCATACAGACAGGAGCATATTGTCCTCTGAGAGGCTCCACCCAGCAACTGACTCAGATAGATATAGATACCCACAGCCAAACAATGGATGGAGCTTGGGGAGGCCTATGGGATAGTAGGAAGAAGGATTGCATGTCCTGAAGAAAATAGGAATTCCACAGGAAGACCAACAGAGTGAACTAACCTAGACTCTTAAGGCTCCCAGACTGTATGTGGGATGTGTTCATTTAGCTGAGCTGCCTTGTCTGGCCACAGTGGGAGAGGAAGATCTTAGCCTCACAGAGACTTGTGCCTTGATTGAGGAATACCTAGGGAGGCCCACCTACTCAGAGGAAAATGGGAGGGGAAAGGATGAAAGGATTGATGGAGGTGTGACTGGAAGGGGAACAGTGAGTGGGATGCAAAGTGAATAACTAAAAATATAAAATCAAATTAAAAATTGTCAACTTCTTGTAACTTATAATCACCTGGGGCAAGAGTGTCAAAGGAGTGATTATCTTCATCAGGTTGGTCAGTGAGCATCTCAGTGGATCATTGTCTTGACTGATGTAGGAAGACACACCATACTGCAAGTGGCACCACTTCCTAAACAGGATGTCCTGTACTATATAGAAGAAAGGTGGGTGAAAGTGAGCAAACAGTATATGTACACTCATCACTCTTGGCTCTTTTCTGTGGATGTGGTGCTGGGCACCTCAGCAACAATGGACAGAAATTATAAGCTAAGACTATGTGGAGCAGATGAATCCCAAGTGAATGTGTCCTTCACATGAGCATAGCCATGTCTACCCCAATGCCTCAGACCCATGGGCTGGCAATGCTTTCTGTGCCCAGGATTCAGGAATGGATGTACATAGTATGTGCAGTAAGCACCAATCATAGTCTTTTCTTCCAGAATATGTGCAGCCCGAGAGTGCTGCAGAGACCATTCCCCCCGCCCCCAGTGGAGATTAGCTAACCTGCTTCCTTCTTTAGCTGTCTATGATAAACCAGCCTCATTTCTAGGCTGCTGGTGCATCACTATCCAAGTGCATGAGTCATCTGGTTCCAGCCTTAACTTACATGTATCATTTCTTCATTTGCTAATGTCTTGAAAGTCAAAGGCAAAGCTATGCGGATTGTGGCATCTCCCTGAAGATGCTTTGGGGCTGGATTCTTTTTTTAAATCATAGCAATAGAAATAAAATTATGACAGTAACCTAGGCTAGCCTTGGACTCAGTCTTCCTGCCTCTGCCTCATGAGTATTGGAATCACGCTAGGATTACACCTTGTTTGCTGATGTGATTAAAAAGGAGGTTTTTTTTTTTTCCTAAAAATTCTGATGCCAATAAAATTATAGATGTTCATGAAACTAATTAGTAATTATTAATAATAATAACAATAATAATTTAATATTGACTATAAGCTTTCTACTGGCCAGGTCATGCTAATGGTTTCATGTGAGTTTTCTTATTTGTTTTAGAAAGAGGTACCAATATTAGCTTCATCTTATAGCTAAAGAAACTGAGGTTAGGCAAATTTACACTGACCAGATTCTATGGAATCTAAGCCTTCATATGTTATACCGTAGCAAGAATTTTCCATTTCTTCTCACAGGGAAAAAAAAAGACAGCATCTGTATGTCTTCCAGAATCAAGAGGATGCTTGAATCAGACACAAAGTGTTATTAAGACATGAGTGTTTGCAACACTCAGAGAAATAGGTGAAGCAGGAACTCAAGACAATGTTTTGCTCTCACTGTTCTATTGTAAACCCATCTCACAAGCTGAGATGATATTAGCTAGGATATCTATGGGTATTTTTTTCCTACTTCCTCTCTCCAAAGACTTACCTACCTTGAGTTTAGCTTGTTTGTCTTCACAGCATCTTCCCTAATGTGGAAATGAGACAACACATAAGTTAACAGTTTCCATTAGAAAATAAGGATCAAACCACACAGAAAGTTGTGGTGATATGTGGGGGTGGAAGAAAAAAAATGATGGTAAATCTCCTTTATTTTTTTGTTTGTTTAGGCATCTGTCTATTACATGGAACACTCAAGATCTTTAGTTTTTAAAATATTTCCAAGCAGACTTTCAACACCAGCCTAATTTAGGTAGCAACAGAAAGTCACAGAAGGCCCAGAGGCTCCCCACTGGAGATGAATGGATTTAGACAACTACAGATGGTTAAAAGGGGCACTTGTCACTTCAAGTAGACAGAATTTCATCTTGAGTATTTTTTCTGAGAGGGAATAAAAGCAAGAAAAAAAGGAAAGCTTGGGGTTAAGAGAGGAGAATGGGAATATATGACCCCTCCATTTCTATGGACTCAGGTTGAAAAGTAGGTATCTCCTACTGTACCTTCCACACATTCCAGAACCTCCCATCACAGTGGTCCCCACAACAGCACCATCTGGAAATCTAGACATATCAGGTTCTCATGCCTTGTCCATGGCTTGACACACGTCTAACCTTCATCATGCTTCATACTGTTGTATCACTACACAATTGGTACATGCAGAGGCCTGGAGACATCTCTTCTCTGAACTGGAAAAAAATATTTATAATACTGTGAAGACAATTTGTTGCTTAATACATGGCAGATCTAATGATAGTGGGTTTTTGCCATTCTCTCTCTCTTTCTCTCTCTCTCTCTCTCTCTCTCTCTCTCTCTCTTTCTCTCTCTCCAGGAGAAAGTGGTTGCTTTTAGCTCAAAGTTTCAGATTATAGCCCATCATTTTGGGGAAGTCAAGGCTGAAACTTGAAGCAGCTAGCCATATCATATCCACAATCAAGAGAAGAGAGAAAGTAACACATAGATTCTCAGCTGATTGACTGCCTGTACTCAGATCAATTTCTCTGCTCTTATGCAGCCCAAGAACACCTAGAGAATGATGCCACCCAGAGTGGAATGGGTCTTTTCACATCAATTAATTAAGTCAATATCCCATAAACAAAATTGTGGGCCAACCCAACATAATCTTCGCCAAAAAGCCAGGGGAAGTAAAGCATATAAAGTAAGTTGAGCAGTACAGGTAGAGCGTGACCTCCACATATTCTTTAGAATTATTAAACATCTAGAATGATCAAACATCTATGGTTTTCCAACTGATTTTCAGTGTTGTGTATCTAACAGAGCTTGTGATACACACTCAAAGAATCTGTTTCTCAAAGTACCCACATTTTCTCTTATGTCACTTTTCTAGGGTGTTCATCAAAAATTACTGAGGCTCAGGATATATTCTATATCACAGAACCACTGAATTACAGAACATTTATATTTGGCTTTTAATAAGCTCCCTGGGTAATTTTTATGCACAATGAAATTTAAGATATATTGCTCTGGACTGTAAGACCTCCAAGATAGGAATGGAAATATATTTGTCACTGTAGCCCTGCCAGTTTTAAGTATAATAGGTGGCCATATAATACCTTTGAGTAAACAAAGGCATAAAGAGAAATTATTTCTGCCTTGATCTCCTTTGTAGCATGTCTTCATAATCGAGGGCCTTGGTGCCTTGTGTGTAGAATGAGCAAAGCAAGCTTTAAGCTCTGCCTCCTGATGGGAAAGGAGCTTTTCTGTATCAGAAATGCCCCTTTCAAAATGATCCAGAAGGACTTTTAAGAAAAGCCCCTTGGGAGCTAATTAAGAAGCCAGAGGCAGACAGTCAGCTGAATTAGATCATTGGCAAACCACTGAACTCGAGGACGAAAATCGCAGACCTGGAACAGCCATGAAAACCCCAAGGCAGCGGGTATATAGGCCGACAGCTGAAGTCAGATAAGCGATCATAGCCAGAAAACAAGCAGCCAGAAAGGCTAAGGCAGCCATGTGTCTAGTCTGTAAAAGCATTAAGCTTCTAGAGGGAAATGGGAATGTGCCACACTTCTGAGTCCTTTGAACCATGGTTGACAGAGCTGGGGGGCGTAGGAGCAGTAGTGGGGCACCAATAAAGCAGAGATACCTGAGCAGTAAAGTGTAAAACTGAACTCAGTTGGCAACCTGCTTTTAAAAAGATTTTTTTAGTGTTGGTGGGTTTTATTCATTGAAACAAACACCTGAGGCTTCCTTGGGGCAAGATGGAAATAGTCCTCCCTGAAGAGGTAATTGTTATAAATTGCTTCTTATGATGATCGTATAACCACATTTTTGTTCTAATGCTCTTTGTTTAAATCACATTGTAGTGGAGCCCCTGGGGAATGATGTTCCATGCTGTTTTCCCACCTCTTCCTACATGCTTATTATTTTCCAGAAAATTCTTTTCCAGCTTAGGTAGAACCTTTAGACTAACCAATTTAGCAAGAAAAACGTGGGAGATGCTCCCAGGAGACGGTAGGATGGCTGCTGAAACTTTACAGGAGGTGATTCGTACAGATGGCAGGGGACCTGTGATGACGCTGCGCTACCTATTGCTTCATCCACAGTCTCACAGGCCATTCTGAGAGGCTGGCCAGAGCAAGTGATGTAATTGATGAAATAAGGAGGGAGTCCCAGTGCCTTTCCTCCCTCTGCACACTCAAGCATCACCCTTGACCTCCGTTCACTAGACCCTCGATAGCATTAAAAGAAACCCTAGAAAATGACAGGGAATCCCCTAGAACTCCTTTAAGAGGCAGACCTTCTGGCCCAGCCTTGCAGAAACTATACAGATGTCAGCCAAAGCCTTCCAAACAAAGAAGCAAATCCCTCTTAGAAGAAAGGCCAGTTAAAGAATTAAAAGGGAAATGGGGAAGCCTTGATCATAGAATGTGGGGGATATCTACAGCTTTCTTTAAAATGTTAATCATCTATGTTGTTGTGTCTTAGTTTAAGTGCCCCCAGGACTAGCAATAGTAAGCTTGAGGAGTCATTGGAAGCCTGTGTAGCCCATGAAAGGCCTGAGCCAACACTGCTGGGTGTCTGCTCATTCTCCCTTTTCTGTTTATCTAGTGCTCAAAAAATGTTGAGTCGGTTTTCTGAGGCAAGGGCTCTTAGGATCCACGGCTTTCCTAGAGATGTGAGGGTGGAAGATACCAGAGCAAAAGATGAATTTGGAGAGCTGGCCACCAGTATTGGCAGGACCCTCGAACACCTAGGGCAGCTTCCTAATAGACTCTTGTTCATTAGGAGTTATCGGGTTAAACTTCTTAATAAAACTCCCATTCTATAGTTTTAGAAGGATATCCTGTTGAATCACATGTGTTTGTTCCTAGGATGGAGTTGTTATCCGGGAGAAAATGCCCATTTGAGATACAGAAATGGCGGTCTCTTCAACCTTTAGACAATTAGCTGACACTATTGGATATCAGTCATTGGTCTATGCATTTCCAAGAATGCTCTCATTCCATCTTTATAATGACCTTTTGTTGCAGGTCATCCTTTGGGACCTTACCTTTCTTTCACATATGAAAAGGCAGGACTAGTAAGGTCAATTAAAGCCCAAGTCTGCAAACCGAGAAGGTGGCAGAGGCAAGGCTTTTCCATGCTATTAAAGGCAGTGCTGGGCATGAATTAAAACACCATGCTATTTTCAAAATGTTATCTGTGTGTCATAGTCACAGGTAAAATATTCTTGTGTTTAGGGTCATTAGGTTTTCAGACTGATGGAAATATGTTATGCCTACTAAAACGTAGACACATGAAAAAAGAGGTAGCCTGATCTCAGGACTAACAGATCCTCCTCAAACTCAACCACTGAGAGATAAAAAAGCCAGTGGTGGTTTCTTTTCTCCTACCTGTAATATACATATATATACACACATATATATAATATATTCATATTCATATATATGTAAATTAAAGTAAGGGCTAGGAGAAAAACACCCTTCACCTTCCATGGTTAATGTTACCTCCAGAGGTAAATTACTTACCTAGCATGCCTACGCTCAATCTCCAACACTGAGGACTGAGAATGAAAATTAAAATGTAGGCTTTTATTCAGTCTCTCGTAAAATTTTACCACAGCCTAGTAAAAAGAAAAGAGTATAAGAAAAGACTTTAGATAATAGGAGTATAAATATATCAAATTTGTTTGTGATATTATTCAACATTCTCCTTAAATCATTTGAATGATTCTGCAGGAAGTTGTAATCATATGATCTTTGAGGCAAATTGCTTATTTTCTTGATTTTCAAAAAGAATATTTTTACATTTTGATGGTTTTCTAAGCTGGTGGCTGCCTTATAATCAGTGTGAGCAATTAATGTAGAATTCTCTACTTTCCTTCCATCCTACAAGAGCCCACCATTAAGAGTTTGATGCAGGCCGGGGGGGGGG
>NW_022196894.1:40191172-40203424 GCF_008632895.1 Mastomys coucha | reverse complement strand
AAAAAAAAAAAAAAAAAAAAAAAAAAGAAGAGTTTGATGCATATTAGATTTTAACATAGAATAAATGTAGCTGCATTTTATATTTTTTGTTAAGATTTAGAATATAATGCCTGCCTTTTCCCCATTAGATTTGCCCAACCAACCCCTAGCCATAACAGAAAAAGTACTGAGGAGCTCTTAAAATTTGTATTTTAAACTGTAATTGTTAGCTTTATTTTAAGTACCATTCCTCATGGGAAAGGAGCAAGGCTTATTCCAGAACTGATGCAGAGAAAATAAAAGATGAGTTTAGAACCTATTGCTGTGATTCAAAGTGGCTGATAAAATAAACAAAACCCGTCCAAAAGTCATAGTGCTCCACACAAAAGGACTCCCTTACCAACCGTGTGACAACTTATAAAGGAAGAATTAAAGTGCTTTATTATAATTTATTGAACAAAGCACCAATGGATTCAGAAGAAAAAACATAAAACAGTAGAATACTGCTTCCAAATTATATGAAAAAAATGGCCAAATTTAGAAATCATTATTAAATAGTTACAATGATTGGGAAAGAATCATTACAGAATGCTTTCATGGCTGGTGAAAACTTAGTAAGAAAATTTCTCATGTTAATATGAAGGGGAGAATCATAATTTCACAGTGGACCAACTGGACTCATAGTGCCTCGACTAAGAGAAATAATGTCATCAATAATACAACAGTTTCACATTTAGTGCCACTTCATATAGCACATGTGGAAAGATCCACTTCTCATGTACTTTACCTGATGGGAATTTGTCACCTGCCTGGGAACCTGGAGAAATACCAGGCTAACTCTCAATACTTCACCTACAGTGAAAATATTAGCTTCATAGAAGACACTGAATACCGTTTCAGATTAAAGAGCAAAAGCATTATTTGTACCTTAATGAAATACATTATCCTGGTTGTATTCTGAAATAGAGATGAGGCAGAAGGGGGATGCTATAGTGGAAAATAATGAAATAATTGGCAATGTTTGCTAATAAACCTTATAATAGTAATACAGAATAGATGTCCTAATGAATTAAATAATTGCCCATCTTGTATACAAGGATGTATATTTGTTCACAGGAAATGCTGAAGCACTGGAGAGTAAGAGGCATGGTTTTCACAAGCCCTTTGGAAACGGTTTGGGATACTTGTGTATCTTTTGAGGATGCAGGTAGACAGGCATGAAAGATGTTAGTGAATTTGCATTTGGAAAATATAGAAGTTGCTTTTCTTCTTCTTCTTCTTCTTCTTCTTCTTCTTCTTCTTCTTATTATTATTATTATTATTATTATTGTTTTAAAATAAATTAAAATGGTTTATGTCTCATTGAAAGGGTATGTATATCCTCACATGCACATGTGCTGTGTATATATGTACATGTATGTACAGGTACACATGCCCATGCCTGCTCATATAGAAGTTAGAGGTCAATACTAATTGTGTTCCCTTACCACTCTCCACTGTCTTTCTTGAGACATGGTGGTCTCTCACTGAACCTGGAACTAGCCACTTTAGCTGGCCAGAAAGATCCTAAGATCCATCTGTCTCTTGAGTGCAGAGATTACAAGCATACATTTTAGCATATGACCTTTAATACACGCACACACAGACACACACACACTTATGTACTGGGATCAAACTTAGCCATCTCTTCAGCCTTGAATGTGTTTGTTTGTTTGTAGTGCCAGGAAATGGCATTTGGGGACTGAGTTCATGGGCCAAGTGCATTTTAAAGAATTCTTTTCTACTGAACTACAACCCCAACCCTTTTTGAATGTAGTCTGTTTATTTATTTATTCTTTATATGTGTGTATAAAGATGTGTGTGCAGCTATATACAATAAAGGCCAAGGAATGTCAGTTTGCTCCATTATCACTTGTATCCTTGATACAGGGTCTTCCACTGGACTAGAAACAGGCTGCTAGCCATCAAGCCTCAAACATCCTCTTGTATGCAGGGTTACAAATGCCCACAGCCACACCTGGCTCTTTGTTAGTCTCAAAGATTACAACTCATATCATCTCACTTGTGCAACAAGTGATCTTACCAACTGAGCAAACTCCTTGATCTTTGAATGTATTTTTAAAAGCTATTTTTAATGATTTTTGTCAATGTTCCTCTAATAAAGGACAATCTGGGAAGTTAAAACATACAATTTATGAATTGATACTTAGGTTTCAGAAGACTTTTTTTTTTTAGATAGCATCTCAAGTATCCCAGACTGACCCCCAATTCAGACTTGTTATGGAGACAAGGATGACTTGACCTTCTGACTCTCCTAACTGTTGGGGTAAGAAAGGTACCAAGGCTCTGTGTATGCTAAGCAACCACTCTAGCACCTGAGGTCATCCCCAACCCTCAGAGACCATTGCTCTGTAAAAGGAATCATTAGATGAAAATATTCTATTTGGAAAAAGGTTTTAAGGCTGATTTGGAATCTTATATGCTTATTTTTAATACCATGTTGCAGAGTTAGAAACCAAAGTATCACCATTTTGACATTTAAAGAATTTAAGAGTAAACAGAACATCTGAATAGAATATAGCATGGGTGCTAGGGAAAGTGGAGTGAGCTCCCTGCAGAAGCCTTTGATGACAAGCCAATACTCAGAAAAACAGAAACTGAGTGTGAATTTCACAATGTTTTGTCTAAGAAAAACTTCTGGATGGATTAAATCAAATATGCATCTATAGAAATTAAGAGTTCTATATTGGCTGCAAGCAAAGAACAGAAAGAGGAGGGGCATGAGGGATGGCGGGGAAGGAAAGGGAAACAGAATACATTTTGTTAAAAAAAAAACCTCAAAATTATACTTGACACATTCTATACAGACTTGAAAAATATAAAGAAGTTATATGTGTATCTTATTATAACATCTAATTATACTTCTTTGACATTTCTTTGTTTATGTTCTTCTAAGCAGCCCATCTAGCTTGTATCCTTCCTCCTGATGGATGAACCACTCAACTCTGCTTTCAGGATACAGTTCAACACAGGTTTGTAGGCTCTCAATTCATGATCATGATCGATGATGTCATATAAATGTACTGTTATTAAGTAAGAGAAAACATAGTAATATGAAACTTTCAAATGATATTCTTTGGAATCCATTTTTATAGAAGATGACTGAAGCTGATGTCATTATTTTTTCCTCTCATGTTCTTTTGTAGATCTAAGATGTCAAACACATTTCATCTAACATGTAAAGTCCCTCTCATTTATTAGGGTGTTTTAAATTCCAGATGACTGCAAAGATACTTGGCAGTGTATGTTAACTAGCCAAGATGGAGGATGGCAGTGTGTGTACTCTTTCAAGACTTGCTCTCACATGGAACTGATCATTACCAGCTACTGCTGAAGGACAAAATCCTTCATACTCTCATTCATGCACATCTCAGGGCTACACTCACTGTTAGTGAGATCTTGTAAGACAAATGTTAATTTAGGAAGATTTCTCTCTAAATTCTCACTAGCCAGTGATGCTGGCTGGTATCCTATGAGACTGTGAAGAAGCTGACTTCTTTGTTTTTAACAAGTAATCAAGTTGTAGAAATGTGTTCCCCTTCTACTTTCTTCCTGAAACCAAGCTGGGTATTCTTATATGTATGCCTTGAGGTAAGACTTCCAAGAGGGAGCTGCCAAGATATCTCAGTTGGCAAAAATGACTGCTCTGCAAAGCCACACTGGAAGATTACCAACTCCTGACTCCCAAAAGTTATCCCCTGACTTCCTACTTCCTAATGTATGGCATGTGTGTATCCACATTCACACATCACACACACATCACACACACACACACACACACACACACACACACACACACACACACACACATACACACACCTCCCCTACACACTTAATACAATATTTTTTCTTCTTAGTAACTCTGAGAATTTCAGAGTATATTTTGATCATATTCATCCTCAACTTTTCTCCTTAACCCTTCTCAGACCTATCCCTTATCTATCCTCACCTTTATGTCCTTTCCTTTTTATTTCTAAATTTAAACCATTGACTCTAGTTTATACCATCCACTGGAATGTAGTAATCCTAACAGGATTCACACCCTGAAAGAAAACTGACTTTCTCTGTATAAAAATAGATAGATAGATAGATAGATAGATAGATAGATAGATAGATAGATAGGTAGATAGATAGATGGGTGGATGGATCGACCAACAGACAGATAAGTAGATAGACAGATGATAGATTAAAAGATTCGCACAACTAGAAGCCATCAACTGTCCATAAATCATCAGTTAGGTTTTGTGGCTCGTGAACCTTCTGACTCCATGCTACAAAACCGAGTGCCTTGATCTTGTGCAGGTATTGTGCAGTGGAGAGGTCCTAATGACACTGTTCTGTTCCAGTCCTCCTGACCTCCGGCCAATGCAGTCTTTCTGTCCCATATTCCTTGTTTGTCCTTGAGCCTTGGGAATGGGTGATAAAGATGTCCTATTTTTGGCTGAGCCCTCCACTGACATTTATTTTCTCTGCCTTGGCTAGTTGTGAACTTCTGTATTAAGCCTTGTTCATTACACACACACACACACACACACACACACACACACAAAATAAGCCCTTCTGTGATGAGGTCAGAGGGTGACACTAATTCATGGTTATAGAGATACAAATTTAAATGGCAGGTTGATGCTCTGCCCATTTAGCTGACTAATGATGCTAGATTTATCCCTGTATTCCTGTAGCTTATGAGCTCTCCAACTTTACATTGTTAGAGTGACTTACAGTCCCAGACATGTGTCCTTCTGTAGAGTAGAAAGTTACAGAAATTGGTTAGTTATCTCCATAACATCCATTGCACTCTTGCACCAATAGCCGTATCTGGCCACACTGGTCATTATATCAGTTCACAGAATTCCAAGCTAGGTAAGACTCTTAAGTGGCTTTTTACTCCAGCAGCCTAGACAGCATCCTCTGGTACTATGAACACTAGCTGGCAGGGATGAAGCTTCTGGTCAGTAACAACTTGATTCTGCAATGTCCTATGACCATTGTCTGTTGTGTCTTCATCAGCAATATGGTCTTACACCCAGTTCATATAGGTAAGCAATAGCAATATGGTGATAGCTTGTATTGTTTTGGAAGTCTCTGAGACATCTCTGACCAACAACTTAGGAGGAGGCAACACATATATGGGATTATGGATGTGGCACTGAGATTTTTATTTGACAACCTATGGCTTCCAAAAAGAACATAATCCCCTTTGTAAAATGACTCTACACACACTCACACACACACACACACACAAACACACACAGATATGTGTGTGTATAAAATATAATGAATATAATAAATATTTAATAAAATTGAATAACTTATATACATATATTAGGTCATATTTAATAATATATAAACATATTTATTTTATCTATATTATAAATATAAATATATAATATAGTTATATACTTTATAACACCTTTGGTGTTAGTTATCAGTGAAGTTCTTCCTTTGCCCTACATTCCCATCTCTTTCCCCACTTAAACCTCCTTCCCCATTACCCTCTTCTTACCTCCTTCATAATATTAAAAGCAAATTAAAAAAAAAGAATGCCAAGATAATTGGTAGACTAATGAGGCTGACCTTGGCACAGGCATTTATTAGGCCTGAATTAGCCCCAAATCATCAGTCCATTAAGTAGTTATTAAGTACTAAGTGTGTAGACATATTGTGCTATCAGTACCAGAAAACACACACACACACACACACACACACACAACCGAATAAAGTGTTTTCTCTTGTTCTCCTGGCACTCAAGTCCATCTGAGAAGGTAACACATTCACAGAAGTAGCTATCACATAGCCCATCCATGGGAGAGGGAGAAGTGCGGACCAGTGAGCCATCTCTCTCCTTGCTGTGTGTCTCTAGACTCAGCACCATTGTAAAGGGAATGCTGAAAACCTAGATTAAAAACCATTCCCTAGCCACAAACACCTGAGTCAGTCTCAGCGAGAACTCCAGGTTCTTCGACATCTCAGGCCTCCACTTTTTTCTGATGTGAATAAGAAATTTCTCTTGGTCTGATTTCTTAATGCAAATATGGAGCAGAAGAAATAGGGTGGGACAATCTTTGAGAATTAGCTCTCGTTAATTACAGCTATGACACTTCATCCTTTACTAACTGAATTTTTCTAATGGTAAAAAAGAGGAAATTGCTTCATGCTCTGCATTTTCTACCTGATGGGTTGGTTAGAAGACTCATGTGATCCTGTGTGAAAGTACTTTGAAAATAATTAAGTGCGGTAAAAGTGTAGAGAGTTATTAATTGTGACTCACATTGATTAAGTACCTGTGTGCCAGGTATTGTGCTGACATTTTACATTCCTTCAGCTCAGTTAACCCTTTTGCAACCCTTGGAGGTAGGTATAGTTATCAGCATTTTAGAGAGAAAGAAACAGAGACTTATAGCAATTATCTGCCCCAGTACCATTCCTAAGAGAGATTTCAGTCTGGATCAAACCTATGCTTGAGCCCGGACCTGCTCACTCTCACCAGTTCTGCTATCATATGAGATGCCAAATAGGTGAATGGCCAGTGGCTACAGCTTCCCAGTGATGCCCACAGGCATGCATGATGCACACACATGGTTTAAACTAAGGGCTTTGATGGTGAAAGACGATAGGCAGAGTCTTGGAAGAGAAAAAAACATTTCCAAGGAGACTCAAAGATCCCTTCGCCTCATGTATGCACAGACACGTCCACTTCAGCCCTGGGTATTTAACCAAACTAATTTGAAACTAATATTCACAGCTTGCTACGGTGGCAATGATTAATCTCTTAGACTGTGGTAACAAGCTGAGGAATTGTTGGTTCAACTGCTCTCTTCCTGCCCAGAAGTCCAGTGGGCCCTGCCTTGCTTTGTCCTTAACTGTCACGGGTTTCCTAAAGCACCTAAGTTAAGAAACCAGGCCATTTTAGGACAAAGTTTGAGGCTGGACTAAAAGAAGTGGAGAGGTGGCAGGTGATGTCGGTGTGTAAAGTGTGTGTGTGTATGTACATGCCTGCATTTGCTACTATAATTCCAAAGTTTCCTAGTTCAAAGCCTTAGACTTGAAGCAAGAGACACAAAAATGTTTACAGATAGAATCTCCCCTGCCCCCACCTCCACAGAGCATGACCAATCAACAGTGAGAAGGAGAGAGTAGAAAGAAAATGAACCTCTGGGGAGAGGCTTTATATTTGCTGTTGCAGTGGACCTGTCCCAGCTCCAAAGGACAGTGGGTGACAGCAAGCAAGTCCTACACAATTCTTCATCTTTGTCATCTGTGGCTAAATTGTATGCTGGCTGTAGAAATAGAAGCTGGAAAAAAATCTCATCACCCTGCAATGAAAGTAATGATCTACAGACACAAACCTATAGATTCTGGTCCACCCAGCTTGAACAGTACAGAGTTACCACCTCCTCATTCTTCATCCCTCCTGGATGGACTATCATACAGAGATGATGGAAAGAGGACTGGAGGAACTCTGGCTTCTCTCCAATGTGTCAGAATGCTCCCAAACATACGCTGGAGCCCAGTGCACAAACCAAGCCAGTCACTCAACATCCAACATCTTATTTATTCCTCAGAACTCTCTGACAAATGAAGTAAATTTTATTGTTCTCATTTACAGAGAAATTCCAGGAGCTGCAGTGTATCATACAGATCATAATGTGGAGTTAGGACTCCACTGGTCCTGTTCCTCAGCTGGTCACCTATTCCCAGCACTCACAAATTCCATGTATTGGGTAGGCCCCAAGGCTAGAAAGGAGGGCTTGGTTTTTGGTTGCCCTGGGATGGAGGCTTCCCTGGGCCTCCTGTGTGCTCTACATGTGAAGGATGTTTGGCCCTACTTTCTTTCAGGTTCTTTGCCCCAGTCACTATCTCTCTGCATTCTGTGTTCCTCTCCCAGTGTCTTGCTTATAGCTTTCTGATTCTCTTGTCATCTGCCTAAGAAATCACTTTCTCCATATATTAGGAACTTGGTCATTTAACCATCTCCTGAAGATTTGTATTTTAAGAGAAAGCAAAATGGGACACTGATTAAAAAAAAATGTACCAATCCTTCAAGTGGGAGCAGATCACTAGGGTTTGGAGGGGGCAGAAAATGTTATTTGAGGGATCATAAGGCCTACATCCTGGCATAGTCTAGTGAACATAAGGATTCACAAACATGTAAACTAAGCTCAGAGGCACACACATGTGATTCTGGTTCTGTAGAAGATTGGCTGGAATAACCCTACCTGTCTCACAAGGATGAATCCTGACTCCTGAGAAATAAGAAACTTCCTGCATCTCTGAGGCCCAGGTCAGGTCCACTTTGTCTCGGGTAATGCAAGCAATCAGAGCACATGGTCTTCTTGGCCACTTCATGTCATACTCAGGTACAATCTCTGTCTGGCAATCAGTCAGTCTACAGTGGCTCCCAAAGATCCACAAGCAAGCCTAGGATTTCTGTTGCACTCAAACAAACATAACCTGCTCTATGAGCCTCACAGGGATGGGGAAGCATCCTTTCTGACCTCCCATTTTGAGTGTAGAAATGCAGACTGCAATAGAGAGAGGAGGAGGTGAACTAGAGAACGTAACCATGGCAACATCTTTTCCCAGCATCTTTTTTCCTCCGGACCAAGCCCATTTCTAAAGCAATCCTTTCTGGAGCTATAGCCCTGTGAAGACAGGGCCATGCATTTGCAACTCCCTCGTGTGTCACACTCAAGTGATCTTTCTGCCCTCCTCCAATTCACAAGCCTCTGCTGTGAGTCTGAGTGTTTATTTACTATTTGGCTAGGCAGAAGGTTTTTGAGTTCCTTTTCACTAAACAGATGCCCTGCCTCTCAGTCCCTAAACAGAATGTAATAAGCTATTAGGGCTTCGGCTTTTAATCATGCTTTTCTCTTGCTATATTTTCAGAGCCTTCCTATGCCCAGTACATGACCAGTAGGTACTTAGTAAATATTTGTTTAATGAGGAAAAGTCTAATTCAAAAAATAAGAAATGAATATGTAGGATTGCATGAATGTAGGCAGTTTTTTTTTTATTATGTATAGATACTCATAATCATGTGTCCAGATGTTAAAAGAGAGCAACTGAATCCCTACCCCTTGACTATACATTGGACCATAACTGCAGCTTGTCAGGCTGGAGAGATGGCTCAGTGGCTAAGAACACCGCTGCTCTCCCAGAGGACCCAGGTTTCAATTCCCAGCACCCACAAAGCAGCTCATACCCGTCTGCAACTCCAGTCTCATGAAATCTGACACCCTAGCGAAGACATGCAGGCAAAACATCAGTGAACATAAAATACAAGTAATGTATATTTTTTTAAAATGCAGCTTGTTTCTTACTAAAGTCAATGCAAAGGGAAAGGTTACCCTATCTAGGAGGTCAAATTTCTCATTCTCAAACTTTTAACACAGATCCTATTTATTATATTGCGGTGATTAATATAGATTCTCAGTTTGACAGCATCTGGATTCAACAAAGAAAACACACTAGACAGGTCTATGGGGATATATCCTGGATGGACTGACTGTGGAGGAATTGAATACTGTCTGTCCACACCCCGCCTCCATAGACTGGGCAGCACCTTTTTATGGTGACAAATAGAAAGAAGGCCAGTGCGGAGGTAGGTGGAGTGGGCTGTAACAGGTTGCATTAGCCTGCCCACATTTTGTTTTGTTTTTGAAACAAGGTCTCAGTGTGTAGCACTGGCTGCCCTAGAACTCATTATGTAAACCAGGCTGACCTGGAACTTGCAGAGATCCACCTGGTTCTGCCTTTGTTGCTCTTTGCTCGTGCCATCTGGTTGCTGCTATTAGCAATTGCATCTGATGTTACCTGGATCTCACAAGCCATTCTCTTTTTTTGTTTGTTTATTTGTTTGATTTATAAAAGATGTTGCTACTATGTTTTACACTATGTGCATATGTGTCTGAGTATGAGTCGGGCATATAAAGCACAAAGCCTACAGAAGCCAGGATAGGTCTTGGCATCCCCTGGAAGAGGACTTATAGCTGGCTGTGGTTGCCTAACACAGCTGTTGGGAACCGAACTCAGATTCTCTCAGCAAGGGTAGAAAATGCTCTCAGCCCTGATCCACCTAGAGAGCCCCCTTTCTTTTTAGGAGGGTGGTTCTTGAACTTCTACATGAAAGCAAACATGGCCCCTTGTTTAAGTTGCAGTGCCCTGAAATGGTGAGATTTGGATAAGGAGTATACACAAATTTTCTTCATTACGCACACAGCTTTTCTGTAAGTTTTAAACTTTCAAAACTTAAAACAGAAAATAGATGGAAAAATGACAGGTTTCTGTATTCAAAGCCACTGCTGTTATCTTGGGAAAATGCACCAAGTAACTTCTATCCAGTTTTGAAAAGCTTGCAGAAGACTTCAAACCCATTGTTATACAAGTGAATCTGGGATACAGAAATGTGTGTTGAGGAGTGAGTACAGCAGATGTTAATTTGCATATGGTATATTTAGGAGGGCCTGGTTCACAACCATCTAAAGTAGATAGTATGGCAGGTAAGTATTACTCTACGAAAACCTCTAAATAAACCACCCCTCAGCTTGTTTTTTTCCTGTGGACTTTGAAAGGCCAATGGTATCCTGATATATCTAAATGTTAAGCTGTCGGGTGGAAGTCTGCACGTTCCTGCTTCTCACATCATATAAGTTCTCATTCATACAAATGACCTTAGCTGTCCTAGTCTTTGCCACTGTGCTAGGCCTATCCCACCTGTTCCTGCAATCAAGGAACTATTCACAAATAACTAATTTCATGAAATTATCAGAACGGAGAAAGTGACTATCAGCAGCAGCCCATGTTCCATGTGGACAATTACTGAGGACTTTCTCATCTCAAGAATGTCAATGGCATCTGAAGATTCTCACTAGGAAAAAAGAACAGGAACAATAAAGATGATGAACAAGGAAACTTAACATAGACCCCAAGTGTTAGCTTCAGAAGGCCTGTGTAAGACTGATGGGCACATCACATAGACAGAAGCTCACGGGCAGCACAGTGCCATTTAATCCTGAACTATGTTTCTGCAGATAGCTTTGTCTCCATATTGTCAAATGACCAATGGAAAAGGGAAAAACATTAAGTAAAAGATGCTTATTCTGTTTATATCTTTCTTTAATTCTTTAGATCTTTTGTTTTTCTCTAGCATACATTACATGTATACCTTTTTGCCACATTCCATAGGCTAGCTCTCAAAGTAAAAACCTTAAAATAATGTGTGTGTGTGTGTGTGTGTGTGTGTGTGTGTGTGTGTGTGTGTGAGATGACTATTCAAGATTGGTGTGTATGTGGTCCTGGGAATGGAATGTAGGGTCCACTTTCATATATTCAATCTTTGAGCAGTTCCTTCCTATACAAATACGGATGAACTAATGAAGGCTTAGTAAGCATGACTATAGCAGAGGCTTGCTATCTGCTCTGTGGTTTTATCTTTTGGAAATTTTGCTTTGGAAGTCAGTGATCATATAAAGTACCATGCATTAGAAGCTGGAAAAATGAGAGGACAGGTAGAGAATGACCTTTAGGACCCATCTTGGATGCCCAGATCTACATGAGTTCCTGTAGTCTACTACTACAGCCAGTTTGTGACCTCAGAAGTATATCCTCAGAAAACCCAGTAATTCCCCTCCAATAAAAACCCAAACACACAACTGCTATATAATAACTAATTGTTGAAGTTTTCATCTACTGTGTATATTTCATTTAGCAGTAAGCTAGTGTTTAGTTTAGCAATTGGTACCTATAAACTGAATGTTTAGATTAGGACACAACAGATATTTAGATCGTTTCCTACTCAAGGTTCTTTGTGTATGTGGTGCTGGCAATGGAATCTAAGGTCCATGGAAGCTGTACCATTGGAAATGTCATACTGTTCAAGGCTACTTTCCAGGCTGTATGCCTGGGAAGGCACACAGGTTTATTAGGCCAAATGAGAGCTTTTCTGGGGCTTTCATGGAATAGAAAAAGCTTTCAAGAGCTAACTAGGTCAATCTCATTGGATTGGGTGGTATCAGCAGGTTCCAGGCAGAGAAACTGCTTCAAAGTATTTGATATTGGCCCCGCTGTTTGAGGAAGGTGGCACACAGGTAAGAACTGTTGGGAAAAGGAAGTGGTTGGAGGAAATTGGTCATAGATTGGTGAATATAAGGGAGGCTGTGTCCTCTACCACATCCTAATTCTTTTTTTATTTTTTTTTTTATTTTAGATATT
>NW_022196894.1:40178044-40190466 GCF_008632895.1 Mastomys coucha | reverse complement strand
AACCACCAACCAAGGACTGCACATAGAGGGGTCTGATTGTTCAAGCAGCATGTGTATGGTAGAGGATCACATCCTAATTCTTAGACAGACCTAATCTCCAAAGCAACAGAGTTTGGACATTGAGAAAATAATTTAAATTTGTCTATTTAGATTTTAAATAAGGTAACAATGATTAGCTATCAAGATGGGACTGACACATACAGGGAAACACCATATCTTGCTCCATGTCTGTCCTGTAGATAGCCATACACAAATCAGGTAACTGTCTCTCAGCAGTTACTAGTCCAAGGGACCCCCAGTTTTGAACTTCTCAGCCTCCAGAAATAGGAAAGATGTTTGTTATTCCAGCTCTTCAATCTATATTATTTTTTAAGAGTAGACTGAGACAGGAGATTTTTATATGTGAAATGTGCTCCAAATGGAATTTCTCATTGTCTTAAGGATTTGGCCAAATCTTCTTAGGTCAGAAAAACTCCAAAATGCCACAGCATCATTGACAAAAAATGTGAAATACATGACTATTGGGGGATTGGGAACTCAAAGGTAGATGCCTGAAGAATGTAGAGACTGCTGAACTTCTATTGAAAGCTGGAAAAAGAACCAGGCTACAGACTATAGAAAAATGCAGTGATTGTCACTGTTAGTAACCTAGAAAGTAGATAATATAACCATGATATTAAAAACATCTCTAAAGAGACTTCCAGGCAGAATACTCAATGTCAACCTGTGTCAGGGTTTCTATTGCTGTGATCAAATGCTACTACTCAAACTACCTTGAGGAGGAAAGGAATTATTTGGCTTATGCTTCTACAACACAACCCATCAAAAAGAAGTATGGACAGGAACTCAGTGCAGAAACTTGAATGTAAAAACTGAAGCAGAAGCCATGGAGGAAGGTAGCTTACTGGTTTGCTTCTCTTAGTTGGCTAAACTTGCTTTCTTACACAGCCCAGAACCAGCTGCTCGGGGTGGTATCACCTACAGTAGACTGGGCCTTCTCACGTGGATCATTAATGCCTCTATAGACTTGACCACGGGGCAGTCTTATAAGTAGTGTTTTCTCCATTAAAATTCCCACTTCCAAAATATGTCTAGATTTTTGTCAAGTTGACCAAGACCACTCATCACAACTGGTGTCCTCTGACAAGATTTTGAAGAGCTATGGTGAGAAGCTGAAGAGATTGCTGTTCAGTATCTAAGCTCAATTTGTAGGAAATCTCTCCCACTTAAGACGTTCTGGTTTATACAATATGACAATTTCTCATTTCCAGTATCTCCAGCTGGTAAAACATTTTAATGAAAAACACAATCTTATTTATACTATACAGAGAAAATAAAGTTACCTCTGATTCATCCTCATGTAGAAATGCTACATCAATGTTGTTTAAAGTTGGAGGGTGGCAAACTACAGGCATGTTTGGCCTGCCACTTGTTTTTGAGTAAAGTTTTATTGAAACACTGCCATACACATTTGTTTACATTACATCTATGGCTGCTTTTGTGATATAATCACAGAGGCCATATGAATCACAGTCATGATTCTTGTGCAGTGTTCACAGAAAACAGTTGGTGGCCCCTTGTTAAGAGTAGGTAACTCTACCTATAGTTTGTTATGCGTAAGATAAGTGAGACCAATATTTAGAGAGAAGTTTAACATTTTACTAGGACTGAATGAGTGTTATGACAAGACAGAAATATGGGAAGAGCAAACTAGGGATAGGACAGAACAAGAAGGAGAAAAACAACTACTTGGTCTTCCATGGAGTGTGTATGTGGTCATAGTGTTTGAACTATGCAATTTCTGGTTAGTAGTTATAACCTGTTTTTATCTTGCATACCATCACTGTTAATATGCTATACTCGATGAAAACACCTGTGTCACTTCATAGAACATTTACTTTCCCCATATCCAGCCCTCAGACCTCAGCCACTACTGTTGTTTTCAATGGTGTAGTGTGCTTCACAAAAATGCTAATGATCCTAAACTATCTTTGGATAGTAGCAGTCACCTGACATTTTTGGCCAAGGACACAAGCAGAAATCACTGGTGGGAATTTTCCAGGAAGCCTTTTAAAAAGAGGACAGGCAGGTGGCTCTTTACTTTATTTTGTCATTTCCCTTGTTCTGTTGGGAACATAAGTGCAATTGACATAATTACTATGGTCATCATGTAACAGCAAAGATGGACAAAATGTGCTTGGGATGGGGCAGAAAGTCAAGGTGAATGTAAGTCCATTTGGGATGGTCATGTCAACCTTGGGAGATCAAGCTGTAAATATCCTTACAAACAAAACAAATCCTTTCTGTATTTGTACCATAATTTTGTGATCATATTACATCTAAATGAATCATAATTATTACTACATACCTAGTCTTTGTCTTTTCTGTGTATTCTCAGAAATCAAGGAGGCAGGAACTTAAAACAGCTAGTCACATCATATCTACACTTAAAGCCAGGGAGAGAATGAATGCTTGCATGCCTACTCAGGGTCAGCACACTTTCTATAACACTTATCCAAGATCCCCTGCTGAGGCAATGGTCACACCCACAGTGGGAAGACCTTTCCCCTCAGTTAATGAAATCAAGACAAACCTCTATAGACATGCCCACAGGCCAACCTGACGTAGACAACTCTTCCCTGAAGACTCTCTTGCTAGATGATTCTAGACTATGTCAAGTTGACAGTCAAAGCTAAGAATCACCCCTGCATTCATAAGCAAAAAGGAACAAATGAAGTCTGATATTTTGACTTTCAGGGAGCAAGATATAAACTAAACTTACTTACTGAAAAATTATATCAGATTGCTTAAGCTAGTGCATCCTAAATTGCCCCCTAAATTACACATTCCTTGTAATCTACTACTGGGATAAGTTGAATATTTTTCATGTTGGAGTATAGAAAGAAGTATGGTACAATGTAATCAAGAATCCTGCATCTGTTTTGCATTTTTGAAAAACTATAAATTGACCAAATGCTACAAGTACTTAGACTAATCTTTCCCTCTAGGCCAGTGCTTCTCAAGCTTCCTAATGTGACCCTTTAATATGGTTCCTTATGTTGTGGTGACCTCCAACCACAAAATTATTTTTCATTGCTACTTCGTATCTCTAATTTGGCTACTGCTATGAATCATAATGTAAATTTCTGATATGCAAGCTACCTGATATGTGACCCCAAGTGGGTTGCAACCCAGAAGTTGGGAACCACTGCTCTAGGACATTTTCTCTGAAGCCAGCCAACCTCTAATTGTCTATGGACAGCTCAAGTCAATGCCAATATCCACTCACTATCTGCTGCTAGCCTCAAAATTACATGCTAAGGGCTCAGCTCCAAGAACCTCTTTTCTACTTCAGATTCCAGTCACAAGTCTCCAGGACCACCTGTTAAACTGACTCAGTCTCAGTTGAAAGTTCCCACAGCTCCCTCATTCAGCTTGATAATTGGCTAGAATGGGTCGGAGAACTCAAGAAAAATACTTTGCTTGTGTTTGTTACATTATTGTAAAGATAAGGAATAGCCAGATAAAGACATGGGGAAATGGAAAGTTGGAGCAGCCAAACTTGGTGGACCCTCCCCCTTAGAAAAGTGGGTTTCTTCAGAAACAGATTCATTAAAAATTAAATAATCTCTTTATTGTATTCTTATCAACCTTGGTATTTTTGGAACCTCTGAGTATTTCACATCACAGAAGGATGTGCAGTCTTTCTGCCTCTTCCGTCTGACAAGACATTGATAGCTTTTGATTATGAGTGTTGATTGATTATGGAGACGAGGCTTCCAGTTAAAAAGCAGAGGACATTTATCCCTGAAGCAAAAAGTCTGAGTCAACTAAGCTAGGAGTTCTACTTTTTAGAAATGGCAGCCCAGAATTTGGTCAGGACTTTGAAAATGAAAGGTTTTCAGAGAATGGCATTATTAAAGCTGTTTCCCCTGGGCTGTCCTGATCAGGACTTGGTTCTTCCTGAAATATTTATATGCACTGAGCTATCCACCACTTGGGGCATTTTGCCTGGATCTTTAACCCCTTACTTCAAGCATCTACATAGCAACTGTTTAGCTTAGACTCTAACATGCACTAACCCTGGTAATCAGTCCCCTGCTCCACTTGGTGACCCGTGGCCTCATATGACCTTATCTATATTCAAGTCATGTATCCCAGCATAGGGCAAATGCATACTATATCTGTCGTGCACTTATTGCAGGGAGGGTCCTAGTAGCCCTAAACAAAATGCTGCCACACCCCTCCCCCCCAAAAAAAAACAGAAAAGAAATGCACTCAGGCACATTGTTGTCCACACACACAGAAGCGAGGCAACACTCAAGCATTATTACTGGCTTTTAAAAAAAAGTTTAATTATGAAAAAAAATGCACGATTTTGAGCCTTTTTCATATTTATGAAAGCAAACCATGCTTTTCAATGTAAAGTTTTGTATTTTTTAGCAACAGACATTCTAAAACTTATTTCCCAGTACCTGCATGTACCAAAATAGTCTTCTGATCATTTCGTTAAAGAATCCAACCAAGGAAATTATTTTCTCCCCCAAATGCAGCCATAAAAACGGACTATGCGTTTATGAAATCACTAACTTCTAGCTACAAAGAGTTGTGCGGACCTATCCCAGAAAGCAATACAAAGCACTGACCAGACTCTGTACTGGGACTACTCGAAAAAGACAAAGCTAAGCAGATTTTAAGTGAGAAAAAAGGAGACAGATCCATCTGTAAGATATGAGCATGACATGTCCAGAATAAATGGTCTTAATATTTGCATATGGATTCTAGTCAATCCAAAAAAGAGAGGCAGATGCATGTCTATGTTAAGCATATACTTACATAAATGTGAGACATGCCATCTGCATCTATTATACCTTTGCTTATATGTAAAATAACTTACACCAGCATTTGCTTTTGAGGAAAAGTAAGGGAAACTGCAAGGCTTGCATAAAGGTGACAGAGAAAGCGAAAATACAGAAGAAAATATGTCTTCTAACTTTGCAACATACTTGTGTAGGCCTCTAAAATGAAGTATAAGTCCAAATGAAGACTAATGGCTTTGCCGATCTGTTGCTAATAATGTAAATTAAGGAAAGCGGATAGTTAGAAGCTAGCAGAGAGGTGCAAGGCTACAGATAACAACAGGAAAACCGAGTGTTTCTAGACAATCTGAAGGGGCAGAGGTGGGGGAGGTGCACTTGGCAGTTGTGTATGTTGTGTATGCTGTTGCTTCACTGGGCTGATCAGAACACTGCCAATTTGTTTTGGTTTGTTTCCTGCCATCCTAATGGATGGATACCGAGCTGTTGATTGTATCATTGTTCAGTTGGCTGGATTTGGCCATTAAGATGGATGAAACGTTTGGACCAAGTGTCTCATGGTCCAGTGATCTTGGTCACCTAAATAGCATTAATATCGATTATGGAGAGATCTGAACACCATGCACTCTCTTCTTCTTCAGTACATGTTATTCTAGTGACTATTTTTATGCTATGCCTGTTTTCAAAACAGTCTCAGAGAAATAAGTTGCAGCTAAAGAAAATCTAAAATTAACGCAGACTGGCAACATAACTATATTAATACACACAAATCTGTAAACATATTACAAGTAATAAATTCATGAACACCACCTACCACTGAGATGCTGTTTTTAAAAGGCTATAAGATAAACTTTTCCTATGGGATTACTAAACTGAGGTTTATGGTCCTGGCAGACTTTCTTCCATAATCCACCTCCAAGTATAATTTTGGGTCAAAATTTAAATGTAAATTGGATTCTAGCAACTGCAGAGTGTTGTACCTGTCTCCATGCTGCATTCACAGTGCTACAAACCACGAGCCTAAGCCCTGTCTCCTGCCCAGAAGAATGCTCAATGAAGCTGGGACCTGAGGCCTCAAAATTTAGCTGTAACTGAACCTAAATTTTGTAACTGTAACTTTCTTCATGGTTTGTGTCTATTTTTTGCCATCCTTCAGAGCCAAACACTGAAATTCCAGGGTGAGTCCTGGATTCCTGTGGAGCTCATGTCCCAGTTCTGCCCCTGATGTTTGCCCCGCCTATGTTTGCATTCGTCCAACTTCTTCCGTCAAGATTGTAGCCAATCATCCAGAGACATGCCTCTCTCTGTGCCCAGAGTGTCAGTTTTCTACTGCAGTGCATTTGGCTACCCTCTGGGCCCCACCTGGCACCTGTCACTCCACCCCAGGAAGCAGAACTTTGCCCAAACTCAGCCTTCTGTCAGGGATTCTGTAGCATATGGGCACATCCCCTAGAATCATGACTGCCACCTGCCTGGCTCCCAAGGGTTCACCCGCTGCTGTGTCCTGTCCTTCCGCATTGGACCTAATGCTCAAGATCGCTTGCACCATGCTTGAGCTTTCTCTGTGTCCTTTCCCTTTCCTGAACTATCTCTCCACTTCTACCTCCATGGCTCTTGTCCCACTAGTCCAATATTCCCAGTCATAATTTTTCTCATCACATAGGCCTTGATCCAGCAGAGGAAATATCAGTCGAGTCAAGAAAACTAGAATTCTTAGCATTGTCTCAATGGTGAACTCAATACTGTGGTGATCCTAAAGGCTTAGCTAGCCCTATAATCCTAAGTAGTCATTTTGACTTTCCACATCTGTTATCTGAACTGTAAGATGAAGGGCGCTAGAGCATGATGCCCCAAACTCCCTTTAGTTATAATCCCCCGTTCACTCTACAGAAAGCCCGAGGTTTTGGCTTAGAGACGGGAATACATTGTAAAGTAAGTATGCATACAGTTGCTTAAAATCTCTACACCACCGTGACTCAAAAGTCAACATCCTCACTGTTAACTTGATACTACATAGTATCACACTGGTGATCTGGGAAGGGAAGTGGGCAGCATGCTGGTGAACTACATCTATATTCAAGTTTATACTCACAGCTATGTTCAATTTTAAGTTATTTAAAACACAATGATCCACACAGAGCTACAATGTTAGAAAGGTAAACAGAAAAAAATTAGAACTTTGATTACAAAGGTATCAATGAATGTGTTACAGAAGAAAAATGATTCCAAACAGGTATTTCTTAGGCCTGGAAAGAGTGTAGAAACAGTGTCCAAACTATGCAGGGACAACTTTGGTAAAATTTTCAATGGAGTAATATAAATTAATTGTCAACACTATTTACAGAACTGATATCATTCTGTAAGGAAGATGGGAACTGCTTTTGAAATCTTTACTTTTTACACACACACACACACACACACACACACACAAACACAAAACACACACAGAGACAGAGACAGAGAGAGACAGAGAGAGACAGAGAAACAGAGACAGAGGCAGAGAGACAGAGAGAGAAAGAGACAGAGATGAAATCGTGAGATAGAGAGAAAAACTAAAAACCTTTATTTAGATATGAAATATAAGAAGCTGAGAGTCATCCATTTGATGAGGATTTATTAAGTTCCATGAGTATGTCTTAGAGTCATATGAGTATGTCCCAGGCCTGTTTCTAGGAAACTGGAGACATGACGATAAGTAAAAGTGAATTCCTTCCCTTAAAAATCTTGGTGGTCTCTCAGTTTCTCTATTTAATGGTGAAAACACATGGGCAAATAAACATAGCCAATAGCATGTGGTAAGAGCCTATGTGAGAAAGAGCAGCCGCACAGAAGACCAAGTGGCCTGAGGAGAGCCTATGTGAGAAAGAGCAGCCGCACAGAAGACCAAGTGGCCTGAGGAGAGCGCTCTCCGTAGCAGTCTATTACCACTGTTCTTTGGAAGAACAAGAATTCGATCACTAAACAATGGAGGAACCATTTGGTGAATTCAAGTCAGCATACACACACAAAAACACAGAGATAATGAAAGTGTAGACATCTGAGAAGAATGCAGGAAATTGGATGTGTAGGGCTGGTATTAGAGAGAGAGGTGGGCAAGCTGCATTCAGGGTGAGGTACTTGGGTGGTTTTCTGCATTAAAATGACTTGCTGTGGGACTTAAAGTAGAGAACAGGTATACTCAAAAGGTCTTTTAAGTAGAAAATTGACATGAGAGCCTGTACCAGGCAAAGTAATTAGAAAAGTATTCTTTAAAAACACGTTTTACAATAAGAACTATAAGTATTGTCATCTAGAGGATATCATGACTTCCTGAATGGAGGTAGAAAAAAACTAAGGCCTGTGCAAGTGGGCAGGTGGTGGCCCTACATAGCAGAATAAGAATTACCAGAAGAGGTGCATATTGTGAGGATAAGATTCATGGAGAAGAGAAGATGCTCATTTTGGGAGAATGAATCATGAATATGGAGAACTGCATTTGAAGTAGGATTCCAATAATGTCTGGGCTGAAAATAGAGGTTTGGGAGTCACACACTAAACCGTGGTGGTGGCGGGATCTGTGGGCAATGCTGAGTGCCCAAGCAAGTGGTGGCAGAAAGTGAAACCTGACAAGAAGGAGAAGGCAGGCAGAGATGGAAACTGAAATTAGAAGCTAGATGTCACCGAGACAGAGATAAAAGGAAACTAAAGAGAAATAAAATAAAGCAAAACTAGTGAGTTTAAAAGCAGCAGAGAACCCTGGAAAGGTAAGAAACAAAAAGGTTCGCGTGTGTGCACGTGATGAGTGTGTGTGTGTGTGTAACTGTGAACTTCCCAGTGACTTTATTACATTTGCTAATGTAATGAATGAAAACTGCACAATGAGGGAAAGAACTGGTGTTGAAGGAGAACATTTCATTAATACAGAGATGCAAGAGGTAATGGCATCATTTTTTTAGACAGTGAGGCAAAAATTTTGGTTTAAAGGAAGTGTTGATGTGAGAGGGAATAAAAGAGCAAGGGCTCTGTGGAATGAAAGGATGCTTTTCTAATTATGGGGAGAAATTTCTGCCTCCAGTTAGCCAGGTCCTGTAGCTGCAAGGTGGCAAATGAGCAAATGGCTGGAGTCTGACTTAATCCATTCAGTTCACTAGTGGGAACAAGGTCATGGTGTTAATCATCTGTGGAGAAATAAACGAGGGTAGTTTTTCCTCTAGTAAGGTCAGGAAGTGGAGAAAAATTGAAATGTGAACAGGTTCCCATAGAAGAAGAAAACAGACTAGAAAAGCAGAGGCTCCCAGGCACTGCTTTGATGCTCTGTTTCTAAGGGAAAGCTGGGGTAAGTAGACAAAGAGGTTAATGTGAGAGACAAGGGGACAGTTGGCCATCCTAGGGAATGGAGATGGCTTTGCAGAGGGGCAATATAATTCTCTTCTCTGGCATGAGGAGGTGTGACCATTTCTAGATTTAGTGTCACACTTCATTAATGAAATCCCTAGAGTATGAACGACAAGGTAGAGAAATTTGGACTGGATATTGAATTAATTGAGCAGACAAATATTTTGTTGGTAATGAATGGTTTGGTCCTTTTATGGAGATAATATTCTATTTTCATGGCCACAGATACTGTCCTTGGTTCTTTCCTAACAGATTTTTTTATTATAATAAAAAATAAACAAACAAACAAAACCATGTCTCCTTCATCAGATGGGAGAGGACAGAGTAAGCTAGAGAGGACAGAGATGACAGAGATGTGTGGTGACAGAAGTGGGATCTAAAGAGTTATGATTGATAAGGAGAAATAGTTGAATTTGCAAGATGAAAATAAAAACATGCATATATAGTATTTCACTTAAGTGAAAGAAAGAAATCAAACAGATCTTAACAATAGGACTTGAGAAATTCAGCACTGTGGAAAGGACACTCAGGTTTGCAGTGCGGCATGTTAAGATACAGAAAGGAGCATGCCGATGCTGTTCTAGGCATGGCTGTGTGAACTGTGAACCATCTGTTTTCAGTAATCTCAAAGCCAGTGTTAAATGCAGTCGATATTAAAACTATGGAAACTGAAAAGTAACAGTATATTAAAATGAGTACTAAATGCATTCACTCCTAATTATTTATCTATGCCCTTTCTGTTAGAAGGCTCTCATTGGGCTTTTGAAATGGAGAAATGCTACAAATTACATCTTCTTCCATACAGGAGAGTCAGTTGTTAAATATTTATCAGTATATTACTGAATAATTTCACTGTTAACACAGACATGCCCACACACCCACACATATATACATAAGCACATCAAGTTCTTTTAGTTCTCATATATATGCGTTAAAATGAAATATGAAAATTATGATGATGGTTTATGTCCAATTAAATGTTTCTCACTTCAACTATTAGTTATGGATACCACATTTTAAGAGTCATCAATAGGTGTTAGAGGGGTGTCTCTGTGGTTCAAAGCACTTCCTGTTCTTCCAGAGGTCCCAATTTTGTTTCCCAGCAACCATGTCAGGCAGTCCAAAATAACCTGGGGCTCCAGCTTCAGGGTTATCTGGTGCCTCTGGCCTCTCTGTCTTCGGAGGGCACCTGCACTCATGTGCACAACTCATACTCAGCAACACACATATATACAAATAACAGTAAAGAAGAGTAGTCAGGAAGTTGAATGATATCTTGGAAAGCAATAGAAAAGGAGCTAAAAGTCACATCTAGTGAGCTCCAAGTGGGGTTGGCATAAAGAAGACTCAAGAAGGATACCTTAACTGTGTCAAAACACTTGCTGAAGCCATAGATGGAATAGATTTATTCTTGGTCATAGGTCATGCAAATGAGAATCACAGCATAATCACAGGGATAGACAAATATCCCAAGAATAATCCAAAGTTAAATATGAAAGTATCTGGAAGTAATATGTTTTCTTTAGCACAAGACATTTTAAACTTTCATAACATAAAGTCGGGAGATGTGCCCAGGTCTCATAGGTGCTTTCTAACCTGAAATCTTTGAAGTTCAGCAACATGCAAGTTAAGCCTAAGGGCTTGCAGCAGGGACCAATTTCTGTGAAGCTAATTACTTCATGGCTGATTAAGAGGGAAGCCACGTCCTCACTGTCACTCAGACCATTAAACACATCCACTTTGATGGAAACCTAGATGATGACAATTTACTAACATTAGGCAGATTCCTCATATGACCAGTGTCAGGAATGAGATAGATAAAACCTAATGAAAGCTTCCCAAATTAAAAAAAAAAAAAAACTGACAGTAAAACATTGGAGAGATTAGCTGCCCATAGGGAGATAAACAAGGTGACATTTGTGAACTCTAGTTAGAAAATGCTAGTCTCCTAGTGCTTCGGGCAAGCTAAAGAAATTGAATTTGGATTAAAAAGCATAAGCCAAAGCCAATATACCACTTTCTAAAACTCGTCATTTTTATGTGCCCTTGAATAATGATGTGGTGGATGGATATATAGAGGAGCTGCAGACTGCCTTCAAGAATTAATACTTGGTAGTTTTGTCTTGGAGATACAGAGGGGTATCTTTGTCAACAAATAATTTATTGATGCCTGAATGTTTGACATACTTAGAAGGAACTTTGAGGACATTTGGGATTATGAGATGAAGGGGGAGGAGGAAGGACTTGTCTCTAAAAATCTTGGATGCAAAGAACTGAAAACCAGTGGAAGAACTGTGCAGGAAAAGACAGCTATGTACTAGAGTCAGTTTAAAGGAAAGTCAAGTGAGTAGAAACAAGAACATTTACCCCATGCCATAAAATGAAAGGATGGAGAAGGTTTGTTTGTTTTATGAAACCCTGTGATCAGAGATGTGCTTCATATGCTTTATAGGAAAAGGATTTTATTATAAGAGAAAAGGGGAGGCTCAGCTTTCAAGCATGAAAAGGTGGAGGGTGCTAAGACCAGACAAAGCGATATTAAGTTGAGGTGAGGGCAGAAGTAGAAAAATAACCAAAAAAGACTGGATTACAGAACACAATTCATTCTGGATGGCATTGAAATTCATCCAGATGCTTTCGTCAGGAGAAGCAAGTTATAAAAGTAAAAGTTCTTGTATCGCACAACTACAAATTGTATACTATACACTAGCCCCAAACCACTCCAATAATAGACTATTTTACAGGGAGGTGTTAAAAATAAATGAGGTATCATCAGGCTGGGTACCATGTGTCTAGAAAGCAAAGTTGATGGGTTTAGGGATGTGATCTCTAAGCAAAGATACCTCTTCCCATTGGAATGGCAGCTGACATTTAATGGGACCCAAATGAGGAGTTGTAAGTTTTGGAGCTCAATAAGAAGAGTGTTGGTGATTATTCCTCCAACACATGTGCATTCGAGAAAGAAATATAGAATGGGACAATTTGGGGAATGGTGATAGATGACCACAATTTTGTAGGAAAATATCACTATTAAAACATCTGGGTGTCCTGAAAAAAATCAGCATTTGATATTTAGACCAACTGTTCTGTATCTCCTTTCAAATGTTTTATTCCTATTTTCCATTCTTTCTTCCTCCTCCTCTTCCTCCCCCTCTTCTTCTCATTCTCCCTTCTTCTTCTTCTTCTTCTTCTTCTTCTTCTTCTTCTTCTTCTTCTTCTTCTTCTTCTTCT
>NW_022196894.1:40175269-40177851 GCF_008632895.1 Mastomys coucha | reverse complement strand
CTTCTTCTTCTTCTTCTTCTTCTTCTTCTTCTTCTTCTTCTTCTTCTTCTTCTTCTTCTTCTTTCTCCCCCCTCTAGTACCTGCCTTATGCAGTATAAGTTTTGCTATGCAAACTTGAGGTCTGAAGTTTGGATCCTCAGAACTCATTTATAAATCCCGAGGGATCAGCAGGTATAGAGGTTAGATCAGGTGGCCTCCTGTAATCCCAGAGAAAAGCAATTCAGGCAAACTGGCTAGCTCAAGGTTCAGCAAGAAATCCTACATTGATAAATAAATAGGGCTAGATGAAGACACCCCCAAGGTCAACGTTGGGCCTCCACACACATGTCCACATATATGTTCTTATACATGTGCTAACATACAGAGATACTTGCATGCATAACCCACACACTTTATTAATGATTTAATGGCTTTACACTTTATACAGAAGACAGAAACAGATCAACTGGAAAATTCACATAGTCCGGGCTTTAGGGCTCCTCTCTTGCATGAGACAAGATTCACATTGTTGTGTTTTTGTATAGAACTTGCAATAGTGAAATATTTCAATAGCAATTCAATCCAATTTCTTTCTGCTACTACTCAATTTTATCCTTTGGAATGTGTTTCCTTATGTCAGTTTTGCACTCAATGATTGCAGACAATTTTTGAGAACCATAGAATGAGGTGTTGTCACAGTGTTGCATGTAGATTGGGCTTAGTAGGGTTGACTAATGTTGCTTCTGGGGACTCCTGTGTACCATTAAGTCATTGCCAGTGTTACTGGAATAGGAGTAGCTTGAAGGAACACAAGGTGGCAACTCACTGGACATCAGAGCCAGAAACAGAGGACCAAATGCTGTGTGACCCCATGCATATGTTTTACATCACCTGGCACACACATCTTGGGTGCAATGATAAGCAAAGCTTAGAATGTCTGGCTCCTGAGTGAGGCTGCTCTTTTGAGATTATTTCTACCTCCAGCAGTGTAAAATGTTAAATGGAAGAGTCCATTCTCACTAAGCTAGATCAAAATGAAAGTTCCTTCTGTCAAGAACTACTCAGATAATTGCCGCATATACAAACACAATCTTTCATACATATTATTTCTCATCCAATAGCAATAATTTAAAATAGCATTTCTCAGGATCCATGCGTTTTGTATAACTGCTAGTGCCCTACGCAACAAAATATATCTGTATGGGCCTGTGAGATGGCTCAGTGGGTAAAGGCACTTACTGCCAAGCCTGTCAACCTGGGTTTGATTCCCTGGATTGACAGGGTGGAAGGAGAGAACCAGACTCCCAACAGTTATCCTCTAACCATGAGCACAATAGCATGAACACACACACATACACACAAACACACACAAACACACACACAAACACACACACACAAACACACACATACACACACAAACACACACACAAACACACACATACACACACAAACACACACACAAACACACACACACATACACACACATAAACACACACACATACACACACAAACACACACAAACACACACACAAACACACACATACACACACACATACACACACAAACACACACAAACACACACACATGCACACACAAACAACACACACACAAACACACAAACAAACACACACACATACACACACAAACACACATAAACACACACAAACACACAAACAAACACACACACAAACACACACACATACACACACAAACACACACAAACACACACACACAAACACACACATACATATACGCATTTACACACATATGCACACACACGCACACATACACACGCATATACAAGTAAATTAATAAATGTGATAAATATAAGAAAGTCTCTACATAGAGTCTCATGTACTAGGCCTTTCTGATCTGAATAATAGAAATAAGTAAACTCTGAGAGAAAATAAAATAAAATATTATCTTTTTATTCTCATAAAAATTTCTTTTGGGTTGGGCATAGTAACACAAGACTTTAATCCCAGAATTTGAGAAGCAGAGGCAGATGGATCTGTGTGAGTTGGAGGGCAGCCTGGTCTACATAGTGAGTTTCAGGACAGCCAGAACTACATAGTGAGACCCTGTCTTGAAAACATTTTTTTCTTTTATACAGTGAATGCCATACAGAAAAAGCCATCAGATTATGATTCTTTTTTCTTTTTTTATTAGATATTTTCTTTATTTACATATAAATTTCTCCTTTCCCAGTTTCCCCTCCAAAAAACAAACAAACAAACAAAAACAAGAACAAACCCCTTTTGCCTCCCTCCTCCCCATGCCTGCCACCCCAACCCTCTCCCACTTATTGGCCCTGGCATCCCCCTACACTGGGACACAGAACCTTCACAGGGCTTAGGTCCTCTCCTCCTATTGATGATTGAATTTACAATCCTCTACTATACACATGCTGCTAGAACAATCAGACCCACCATGTGCAGTCCTTGGTTGGTGGTTGAGACCCTGGGAACTCTGAGGGTGCTAGTTAGTTCATATTGTTGTTCATCCTAAGGGGCTGCAAACCCCTCAACTCCATAAGTCCTTTCTCTAACTCCTTCATTGAGGACCCTGTACTCAGTTCAATGGATGGCTGTGAGTCTCTACAT
>NW_022196894.1:40166039-40174692 GCF_008632895.1 Mastomys coucha | reverse complement strand
TTTATGAAATTCTTAGGGAAATGGATGGATCTGGAGAATATCATCCTGAGTGAGGTAACCCAATCAGATTATGATTCTTAAAATGTGAGGAAACAATACGGACATGTATCAGAGAGTTACAAACTATTGAATTTTCAGAGTTGTCATTATCAACCGTTAACCTCCACAACAAACAAAACTGACCTTTTATTCTTGTTCTAAATGCTCGTTTCATACATGGCATTTGCTGTTGTAGATTTGGTTTTGTTTTCTTTTGTTTTTGACATGGAGTCTTATGTGTCCCAGGTTGGATTCAAACTTGCTATGTGGCTGAGGATAGCACTGAGCTTTAAATTGCCCCACCTCTACCTTCACAATAGATTTCAGGGATGTGCCACTATGTACAGTTTATATTATAATGTGGTGAGGATAAAACCCAGGTTTTCCTATATGCCAAGTAACAAACTCAAATATATTCCCAGTCCTCTATTTAATGTGTGCTTGTGCAGGTACACAGCCAAGCTAGTCAGAGGACAGCATTGAATGCCGATCCTCAGGAGCCATCCACCTCACTTTGAGATAGGGTCTCTCATCTTCCTAGAGGTCACAGAGATTCAGCTAGAGTGGCTTACAAACCCCAGGGATTCCCCTCTTTCCATCTCCCCAGAACTTGGATTATACCCATACAAGTCTACAGCAGGCTTTTTATATACGTTCTGGGGATCAAACACAAATCTTTCTGCTTATGTGAAAAGCACATTATATACTAACAAACCTATCTATCTAGCCCTTGTATTCTTATCATTATCATTTTTAAAAGGCTGGACAAAATATAGAAGCTTGAGGTCCTATGAATCCCATGTATGTTCCTATTGAAAGTACCAAGAACAAATCTGAAAGCCAAGAGGTTGTGTTTGCTATTTGGTAATGTGCATTCTAGGCAAGGCACAAAGAGGTAAACAGAGCCTTACATTATTGAATAGATAATAGAAAAGAAGCCAGGACAAAGTTCAGTGGTTAGCTCAGTGATGAGACAAAGGGAAGCTGATTTCAGCCTCTAGGGGGGTGCTGATGATGCAGGCTGAGGTCATCTCCAGGAACCTTTTCACTTGGGCTGCTTGATGAACTCATAGACCACTGAGTTATATCTATTCACCCAGGCAATCTCCAGAGTGGCAAGTTCAACCCTAGCTTATGGTCAATGTGCCTTTCCTCTTCTCTTCCCCTGCTACATGGTTCCCTGTCTGAGATTTACTTATGTGGGATATTGGCTGCTCAGTAATTTAGATGCCCTCCAGGGTGCCCTGGAACAGGACAGGGAGTAGAGGATGTGTTCTGGTAGGAGGTAAGCCACATCTGAAAAAGTGGACAAGCCTTCAAAGGTCTTAAAAAAAATCATACAATTTCTGGCTTCAAAAATCGTGTCTGACTACAAGAAGCACAATGAATCTTGGCAGCGAGGTCATACTGTGATGCTATCAGCCTAATTAATATAGTGACATCATATCACAGAGGCGATCCTCACCCTGGGACAGATGTAGCCATGTCTTCCTGGAAGACTTTGGCAGATTCTGTCCAGCAGCAGTATCCTGGGACAGTGGTCCAGGTCTAGCTGTTATGTGCCAGACACTGGTTCAGGTCCTAGAAATATATAGACAAATAAGGGAAGGTCCTTGCAAACAAAAAAGATTTATATTTAATGTGGAGAGCAAAAAAGGTAAACATTGAAATGGTAAAATAATAAAATGCTCTGCTCTGCTTGCTGCCATGGGACCTGAAGCAGGCAGAAGGAGCATCTGCAGAGAGTTCAATGAAAGCTAATTGGAGAGACTTACTATATATCTGATTAATAATCATTCAATTTTTAAGGCTAACATAAGGTAAGTGTTTTTTTTTCCAGAATGGTCTAAGACATTTAAACAATAACAAGTGTTCAATAAATGTGTATTTTCTTTGTATTTTAATGTCTAGAATGAGTTAAATAGAAGCCATGGCTGGAACAGGGAGAGGAGCTTGGGAATTCGGGTTTGTCCTTTGTTCTTCAGACTGTTCTTCAAGAGTGACCCAAAGATGTCTGTGTTGAAATTCTTTCAGTGTACTGAAACATTGTAGATTTGGAAGTTTGGCATATTTGCGTGAAGGTCAACTATTTGTTAATGGCATTCAAATAATTCATATTTTAGCAAATTCCTCAGGAGAATCTTATGTGCAATGAAGTGTTGACAGTAACTGACATGACATTCCCAAAGGGATTTTGAGAAGAAGAATATCACATGACTATTACTTTAAAAATTAATTTCTTTTTAGTATTTAGTTTTTAAAAACAATAACCAATATTTATTAATTATTAGTAATAATAAATACAATTATTTATTAATTATTTTGGTAATAATTTGAATGTATGTCACAACTGTGCATCTAGAAGAAAATGTTAGCCCCCAGGCGCCTGAGTTAGACCCAGGATATAGGTTCTGAGAACCAATTTTGGGTCCTCTGGAGAAGCATGAAGCACTAGTAACAGCTGTGCCATTTCTTTAGCCTCCATGATCATCATTTTAGATAGAAACATGGAGGTACAACATAAATGGTGGAGATAAGAGGTGGTTAAATATAAAAGTAGCAAAGCTGGTTAGAATGTTACTCTAACTGTCTTCCCAAGAAATAATGGTTGACTAAGCCAGAGGAATTGAATAAGGGAAAGAAGAGATATTTGAGAGAAAAAAAAAAAACTTTCAGAGATAAGGAAGAAGACAAGTAACCTGGGGACACACTATCTCATGGAGGAGCCAGAATGAAGAATCTTGTTTCTGGGGGGGGGCGGTCTGCAGGGTGAAGGTGGGGGTTCTGATTCTTGCAGCTAACGAATCTGATCCTGTTTCTAATGATTATGAGAAAGTAGTAAGGGCCTAAGGCGCAGAGCGACAGAGGCATTGTGACCTTGGAAGACAAGGAAATAGGAGAAAGTGGAAAGAGGCTTGAAGCTAGATAGATGATGGTCAAAGCAACCCTATCCAGATTTTGCTGAAGACTGAAGTTGAGAAGAGAGGAAATGAAGTTTGGGATGGGAGGAGCTGGCATTGCCCCACCTACTTTTACAGAGAAGTGCAAAGAACTCCCTCAAGGCTTTCCTTAGGAAGAGGCTCTGGACACTGACTGCAGTCTTTCAAAGGTTGTTCTTCTTCCAGGGTATTTGAGGAGCTGGCTGGACAGGACAAGATCTCCAACCTGAAGCAGCAACTTTTCCCTTGACAAAATGAATGTCGTAGTAGTGCATAAGAACATGCAAAAAGTGAAGGGAAGGGGCAGGGAAAACACCAGGAGTCACTAGACCCTGCACTGCTAGTGAAGAAGATCAGCAAGATTTTTGTGGGAGATGGGAGAGAGTAGGGGAGTCTCGGGATGCAATGGAGAAATCATACTTGTGGTGGTTTGAGTATGCTTGGCCCAGGGAGTGGCACTATTAGGAGGTGAGGAGTTGTTGGAGTAGGTGTGGCCTTGTGGAAGGAAGTGAATCACTGAGGGGGTGGGCTTGGAGACTCCTTCTAGCTGTCCGAGGAGTCAGTCTTGGCCTGTTTGCCAAGATGATCAGGATGTAGAACCCTTAGCTCTGCCTGGACTATGCCAGCCTAGATGCTGCCATGCTCCCACCTTGATTATTGAACCTCTGAACCTGTAAGCAAGTCCCAATTAAATGCTGTCCCTCATAAGAGTTGTCTTGGCCATGGGGTCTCTTTTCAGCAATGAAACCCTAACTAAAGCAATATTCAAATAATTAACTGAAATATGTAGATAGATAGTGTCCTACTTGTGTGGCCCTGCTGAGCAATAGCAAGTACAGTACAGATGATAAAGGTTTGAAACATTAAACCAAGGAGAATATGAAAGCTATGGCAGGGTGGAGAAACATGTGATGTTTGAGATTCCTGGAGCCCTGGATGATGAAATGGTATATACACTTTTAGAGCTTAAGAGAGTTGAATCGGCAATTAAAGCTGTTGTTGATCTAAATGGAAGGTATTTTGGTGACTGAGTGGTGAAAATATATTTCTACATTTTGCATAAATTTGGGGTCTTGGATCTGACAGAACAAGTTTGATTTTAAGAGCTAGAGTCATCTCCATGATTCTTACATGAGAATCAGACAAGCAATTAAATACATTAGCCTCAACAACTCTTGGACATTAAGATTATTGGATGGATTCCTACAATATATGTTGATGGATCCCTTTTGGTTTCTGTGGGTTTTTAATATTATATTAAAATCCCTGTTTTAAAAAAAGAGGCTCTACAATTCCCTAGTTTAGCTGTAGATATTCACTTATAAAATCTCATCTAAGTATATTCAGCTAGCCAAGTATTTAAATAATAAGGCTGTTGGACTTCTTAATAAAATTTTAAGAAAATAAACTCAAGAAAACTTTCTCAAGTATTTTTGAGGATATTGTTAGCCTCTAGTTTGCCATCCCCATCTCCATTCTATCACCTCTTTTCTGGATTCTGTCTTTAAGTTCATGAACTCTGAACAGCTTTCAAGGTTTATTCTTTGACCCTCTAGTTTCTACAGCATATTGTATGTAGCTCAAGATTTGATCCAACAATCATTCATAGAAGACAATTCTGAGTCAGGTTTGTGACAATCTGATTCTGTGTGGCATGTGAGCATTTCAATGCCGCCATAAGGTGCATCCAACTCTCTCCATCATCTTGCTTATTAAGGTACCTCCCTGTGCCGGTTCACATCTGATTATTTGAGTCTTATTCTCCTTAGGTTCAATCTCCAGACAATTTTTGTTTCTTTTCCTTTCTTTTTCCCCTTAGATATTCTCCTATAAGATCGACATGGCAGTGTGTATAAAGTATAAAGTGTGTAACAGCTGGAGCATACTAGGCACTTAACAAGAAACAGGGTTTTTTTCCCCCCATCATTCCTCCCAGATCCATACAAATGAAGAACTTCACATTCTTCTCATTCCAAATCTTTCCATTCCAAATAACACAATATTACCACAGGCATCCCTCAAAATGTTACCATTTACTTAGCTCTAATTCTTTGTAATAAGAATTGACTGTCTCTCAAAAATCCAGGTCCAACTTCTAATTTCTATGACCAGTGATTGTTGCCTTGGTTTTTGGAAGGATAACTTTGTCAATTTAATTTGAAGATCTCAAGGGAAGATCATTCTAGATTTAGGATGTGTCTTAGTTAGGGTTTTACTGCTGGGAACAGACACCATGACCAAGGCAGCTCTTATAAGGGCAACATTTACTTGGGGCTGGCTTACAGGTTCAGAAGTTCAGTCCATTATCATCAAGTTGGGAGCATGGCAGTTTCTAGGCAGGCATGGTGCAGGCAGAGCTGAGAGAGTTCTACATCTTCATCTGAAGACTGCTAGCAGAATATTGGTTCCCAGGCAGATAGGACAAGGGTCTTAAATCTAGGGCTCACAGGCCACACCTACTCCAACAAGGCCACACTTCCCAACAGTACCACTCCCTGGACCACGCATATACAAACCATCACAGAATGGTCTCTAAATTCAGAACTAGGCATAATATAAGAGAAAACTGAGTCCTGCAGAAAGAAAGGCCATGTGAGGATAGAGGCAAGTAAAGAGAGATGCAGCGTCAGACCAAGTGATGGCAAAGGTTGACTCAGCCACCAGTGTGTGTGTGTGTGTTTACATTAATGCCAAAGGACTACTTAGTTTATTATAAATGGAGAATAATTTTAAGGCGAAGATCAAAGAAATCTGAGAGTGGAATTGGAATCTACCTTCCCAAACACCCTCTTCTTCCAGACTCAGGAAATTGACTGACAATTTTATTAGTTAACTTCTTACTCTAAAACTTAGCATTTTCAGCCATGAAGTTCAAAGTCATACATAGTCTCAGACTGTGATACAGGAATAAAAAATAGAGTAGTTACCTGGAAAATAATGAAGGTAACCCCCCTCACTAGATCATTTGCTTCTTATGTTTACTCACATGTATGTTTTGTTTTGATTTTGGTTTTGTTTGTTACTAATTTGGTTTGTTTAATGTCAAATCAAGGTGTGTGTGTGTGTGTGTGTGTGTGTGTGTGTGTGTTTCTTTCCCATTCTTTTGCAAGCCCACAGCTTACATTATTTAGTTTGGAGGAAAATGTCTTGGATTTGGTTCCATAGTTTTCAAACTCAGTTTCCAATCCTGAGTTTCCTCCTTGGGAAGTAAGTTTTAGAGGCTCACTGTCAGCCTGTAGTATTCTTGCCCAGAGAAAGACATCCAAAACAATAAGGATGCTGCACAGCGAATCATTAGAGTGATCAAGGAACTGGCATTTGGTTAGAAATGTACAGGAGGCTATCTGGGGTGAATGTATCAGTTTGTTCTGCATGGTTTTTGAAGAACATGGTACTTTATGATTTTTGAAGATGGTTCTTCCTGGGTGGCTCTAACATATGGAGCTTGATGAATGCTCATTTCAAGAACAAATCTCCCTAGGTTGTTCACTAAGAACCAGGAGCCATAAGATGCATGTGCCTACTGAGTGGTAATGTAGCATGGTTGTTAGAAAGGCTTTGAAGTCTTCAGTTTATCTCCTATTGGCTGGATGAACTAATCAAAACCCTTCAGTTTCTCTCAGTCTTTGAATCCCATCAAAATGAGGTCCAAGCTGAACCTGTACCCGTGACACTGAACACCAGACAAAGAATTAACAGAAGCTGACAAGGAAGCCAGGGCTACTATTGTGGTCTAACATTCGGTTATGCAGTCCATCCATTCCCAAGTCTGCTACAATTCCTCCGTTTTGTGACTGTAGTCTGCCACATTGTTTATGAAGTTCCTTCCCATCAACAAATCAGGAAGGAAAACATGGTTGGGAGAGCTGAGATGGTGGAATACACGAAAAGAGAAAGACACAATGATCCTATCGCTTGAGCAATAAATCCATTTTAGAGGTAGAAGAAGTTATTGCTTCTCCTACACTCCCAGATCTGCTGGCCGAGCTTCCTGCCTTTGGTCCTTTCCAGCACTAGAAGGCTAATCTTAATCCCTAACTCCAATGTCTCCACCAGGAGTCACTTCCCATCCATTCTTTGCCCTCTTCTGTCACTTACATCCATAAAAGCTGGTTCTGAAGACTCAGCTCTGACAGGGATTATTGCAAAGTTAAAAGAATATTAAACCCAGAATGTAAGTACATTTTTAAAAGAAAATCATAAAATATGAAAACTGGGAAACATATAGGTGGGACCAAATGGCTTGGTTGTAAATTGGGTCACTCTCAGAGAGAACCCCTAGAGATAATTTCTAGCCATCATCCTGGTATCAACATCACTGACTCTGGTCATCTTTCTGAGATGGTCCATTTTAAGAGGTATGCACCTTGGTCTATTAAGTACCCAAGGCTCTTAGCAGTTCCGAAATAAACATGATAACAAGCTGTCTGCTTGCTGTCTGTTAAACAAGTTCGTGTCTAGGAGGGATAAAGAACAACATGAGCTATTTAATTAGAGATACTTGTCATTACTAATGAACAATAAGGAATCATCTGGAAAGTTCTTTGAAGTAGTCACTTAGAAATGTTATCAACATTTCAGAAAAGTTGTCACCTGTAAAACTACCCATGCCGAGAGTGGCTCCAGGGTGTCTGTCCTGTGTACATTGCATCCTATCCTAAAACAGGTTGGCAAGACTGGCATTGCTATAGCCACTTTACAGATGTAAAGGGCTCTCCAAGACCAAATGTCTAAACTTGGCACAATATAAATTTTCAAGTCACTATTTTCCCCCAGAATAGCAAAGGCACTAGAACGAATTGAGGTGGACTTCATGGTATGCATTTTTCCTCCAGACAGAGTTTACCTGTGTCCACTGTGCTCAGACTGTAAGACATCACTGTTAGTGTTACAGAAATCTGTCATTCACAGACACTAAGCTTTTTTCAGTAAAATTAGAAGGAACCACAACTGTCAAATAAGCCTGTGTGCATAAGCAAAAAACCCACTATGTGGATTTAGATATGGATGCTAATTCCTAGACAATAGTTTATTCCACGTTCAAATGCTCAGAATGCTTGAATGCTATATACATGTGTGTGTGTGCACACGCGCGCGCGCGCATGCACCTGCGTGTCTAGATAGTATACTGAAGCATAGATGACATGTTTGTGCATAGCTAAGAGTATCATATGTGTGCATTTAGGTTATATAAATAAAATCAGTTAGTGTTGAGAAAACTGAACCTCCACGATTATCAACTGCACATAAAATCTAATGGCAGCTGTAACTTATGTGCACTCTAGCTCCTCTTTGCATTTTTCTTCTTGTGGTACTGGGAAAGAGGAGAGTTAGGAAAGAAACAGGAGCATTCCTCAGGCCCCACTTCCCTAAAACATGTTCCATCCAATCTCTCCAACTGTCTGGAATATCCTTCTCTACCCCCACCCCATAGCCCTCCCAATGCAGTGCAGAAAGTCGGTGGGTAATTGGGTCCAGATTGGAGGTGTTTAAATATTCATGAGGCTGGCAGGGGACTGGGAGGGGGCGACTGTCTAGAAATGGGGGTAGGGGCTACGGGAAGTGATTAGTCACTAGAAGCTAGTGAACAATTCTGAGAAAGGGACCCAGGGAGAAGGAAGAAAAAGATTGGGTGGGGAGTGGAGGAAAGAGAAGAGAAGGAAAGAAGGAAAAGG
>NW_022196894.1:40157860-40165938 GCF_008632895.1 Mastomys coucha | reverse complement strand
AGAGAGAGAGAGAGAGATGTGCGGTGAGCAATAGCTGTGGACCTTACAGTTGCTGCTAACTGCCCTGGTGTGTGTGAGGGAGAGAGAGGGAGAGAGAGGGAGAGGGAGGGAGAGGGAGGGAGGGAGGGAGAGCGCACTAGCGCGAGAGAGCGAGTGAGCAAGCGAGCAGAAAAGAGGTGGAGAGGGGGGGAATAAGGAAGAGAGGAGGAAAGGAGAGAAGGCAGGAAGAAGGCAGGGGAAGATACCACCATGCTGTGCTGTATGAGAAGAACCAAACAGGTAGAGCTAAAGATTATTTTTTACTTCTTTGCTGTTGTGAAATTACCAGAGTACAATATTTCCCCGTGAAAGGCAGAATTTTTTTTTTTAAAAAAATACTGCTTCTGCTCTGGCATGGTGCTCTGGTTTCCTTAGCATATGGTAACTGATGGTTGCATCTCGGCTTTATTCTTTTCTGCCTTTCATGTTCTGGTTTTTGGAATGCTGCTACTAATTAGGGTGAGGGGAGAGAAATATGCAGGCTTGGCTAGAAATCTGATTCCCCTCGCCTATTAGTAATTGCTCCGCGGCTAGTGCTCTGGTTTTGAGGGTGTGGATGCAGAAAGGGGTGTGGGGACGATGTGGGCTCTATCTACGAGATCAGAAAGCTATTCTTTATATTATTTGTGAAAAACGTGGTCTGGGGGAATTATAGTCACATTTCAACATTGCCTGTTCTGTGACTCAAATTTTCTCACATGTGCTGCGGAAGATACCTGATTTCGTGCTCGCATGAGCTTCAAAGGGGCGCAGGTGTATGTGGGAAAACATGTGAAGATTTTATTTATTTATTTAATGAATGAATGAAACTGATTTAGGAGATTTTTTTTTTTATTTTTTAAAGAGAGCCTAAAGACAACAAGGGTTGGGGGAGAACTGGCTATGCCGAGGGGGAAAATCCCCTTGCTGAGATCAGGAGCGGATTGTGCGCCAGCTGGTCCGGGAAGAGGGTGGACCACGCCCCTAGGAGCTTCGAGCTGAGATGGGATGGGAAAGGGGAGCGGAGCCTGTATTACCTGTTGGAAACCGGGGCTTTTTGCTTTCCCCTCTTCCTGTGAGTCTTTCTTGGCATTAGCAGTGACCAGAGGTGTGTTAATATCCTGGATGAGGGTGACTCGCGTTCATCAGGATGAGGGATGCGTCCAAGACGAGATAGAATCCCAATCCCCACCGCCCCTCCCCCACCGCCTAGATATTATTTTTTTTCCATTTTTATTTCAAATTGCTCACTTATTTCTTGAAAGACGTCTTAGAAACTTAATTGAGGTGAGGGTGGAGAGAAGTGAGAAGCTTGGGATCCTGCAGTCATCCACAGTACAGAAAGACTCTCCAAATGCATCCCTTCAACCATCCCTAGGAGCACGTTTGAGTGATTTTTAGAGAAGGTTAAGAGAAAAAAATGGGTGAGGGGTTCGAGTGAGTGTGTGTGTGCCTGTGTGCTAGTGTGCCTATGGCAGGGTGGCGTGGGATGGCAGTCCTGCTTGTAGAACCCCTCTGAAAACTGATTGCCCTAAGGGTGGGGTGCAAGACAGGGGTATTTGGCATTATTCTTGTGCAGGTATTGGAAACTGGATAATTTGTTAGACACTTTCTGAATCCAAAGGGGGTGGGGGAGGGTCCAGAGGAAAGAGCCCTTCAGCCTGGACACATGTAACCAGCGCCCTGGAAGGAGGGGCGGGGAGTGGGGAGGGGGAAGGACAAGAAAAAAGAGGTAAAAGCCAAATGTCAAAGTAGTTAGAGGAGAAGCAAGCTCACAATACACAAACAAGCAAATAACTAAATGCAGATCCTTGGTTGTGAAGGGGTGAATGGAGAAAAGTCTGTCAAGGCGGGGCAGGGGTGGTGCTGCTGCCTCTATTTCTCTAACTGCTCTTGGTTCCAGAAGCTGATACTTCCATTGGAACATTTGTAAAACATTTATTCCCATGTCTTCCTTCATTTTGATATATGAATGTAACAGATACAGGTGTTGGGGGGGGGGTTAAGCACACCCTCAGAAAAAGGTTGCAAGATGACTGCACTGGCCAGCTGGTAAAATACAGTTTAGGAAGGTGGAGCCTTAAGGAAACCAATACTATTCATTTTAAAGGCTTGAATTCTGGAAAGAAAAGTGTGGCTGGCTGACAGCTTCTTCCCACCCTATTTTTAATGCATGGGAGTATCCACACATCTCTTTCAGTAAAGGGAACCAAGCATGGCTTTTAGACAGGGAACTGGGGCTAACGGAATTCCCTCCCAAAAGAATGAGGACAGCTGCTTCCACTGGCTTCATCTCACTGACAGCCCGGAGCACACACTCGAATGTGCAGAGTGATGAAGATGAAATTACGTGTTTGGGGACTTGTAGGAATTTGCATGTAAATGTGTATAGCATGCACATACTTCCCATGCAGCCATTACGCATGTACTCTGTATGGATTTCACACGCCTCCCTGTGCTTTAGCATCACTGATGCACAGGAGGAAATGGGGTGTCTAGAAACGGTCCTTTCTAACCCACATATTTTATGAATAGGTTCTTAGGTATGAAAGGGTTATGTGCTCCCATGTAGCAACATTACGTGTCATTTGCATATGCCAGTATTTAAGGTATCATTAAACCAGACAGAAGGAAATGGTGTCTTCAGGGCGTGGGCTCATCTTACATTGAATGGCATTCATATAGTATGGATACTTAAGTCTCAGGCTGGTTTCCTTCTTGTGAAATGACCCTCTGTCATTCCAGTCAGAATCTAAGGGTTTCGTTCCTTCTTCTGGAAGGGGTTCATCACTCCAGCTTTTAACAGGGGCTAAAACAAGGGCACAAACCTGCAAAAGTCTAACTCTGCCACACCCATGAAATCCAGCAGCAATGTGGGAGGGGGGACTGGAGGGCCTGCACTTCCTTCCTCCTCCACTTGAGCAGCGAAAGCAAGCAGTCTCAGATATTTCTAAGTTGTAAGACATTGTTAGTGGGTGTGAAGAACACTTAAATGATCTCTAGTAGCCGTTACTTACCACTGTACATTATTAAAGCAGAAAGGAGAGAGAGAAAGAGAGAGAGAGAGAGAGAGAGAGAGAGAGAGAGAGAGAGAGAGAGAGAGAGAGAGAGAGGACTACAAGGGAGCAGGTAAAGGAGGGTTAAAATAAAAGAATCCTGGAGATTTTATTGGCTCATGATTTTCAAATATCTTGAGGCTTACTTTAAATAGCTCAATTACCATGCATATTGCAGACGATTAAAAACTTGCAAGGTGTGATCGTCTACAGAGGGGGAAAAATGTGAGATGTTCCCTTTGTTTAAAAATAATGACTTTAGTTTGTAGCTTAAGTGTTAAAAAAAAAAAATTACCCTGCAAGCAAGCAGACCTGTTCCCCACCTCTCACTCTGCCGCCACGTGCCCCCTCCCCATATAATAAATAATTTTATCTTTGAGAAACTAGTCAACAGCCTTGCTGTTCCCTCCCCCTCAACAGCATCGGGAGGTGTGGAAGGGTCCAGCTCTGCTGCTGGGTGGGGACCATTCTTTCTAGTAAGAAATTGGATTCCTGCTCAGTGTCTCTGAGCCACACCCAGTGTCATCCAGGGACGTAGTGAATTGATTCAATAGAGGCCTTCTACTTAATATAATTGAAGCTGTCCATTTTTAACAATCATGGTATCTACCATATGTTTCCAAAATTGAATGGAAGAAATTATTTAAAAGGGTATTTTTTCCCCCTTCCCAAATCATCTGAACTTTGAGAGAGCCTTTCACCGTCTGTGGGGAATTTAGTCACACATTTGTTTCTAATCATGACACATGCACAATGACCCCTGATCCTTCATGCTAAGAGAGTCCTCTGAATGTCACCATGCTCCCTGCTCACTCTACTCCTGTGAGCTATGCTGAGGCTGCTGGAGGAAGGAAACACAGGGTTAATTTTCCTTCTTGCTGAGCTGGCAGAAAACTGCAGAAACCTCCTTTGATGTGGTGAGTAAAGGGCAAAGTTCCTGCTCACCAAGAGGGAGGGTGGCCCAGGGTCTCCTTCTGTCATAGTAAAATTACTAGTGACATGCCTGGGGCAGAATGAATCCACAGACTTCAGAGTTTTACTTGGTCCCATAGGGCAGGGGAGGAGTGCTTCCAGGCAATCATGGAGCTCTGGATTAACTCATTTTACTCCCACCACACCTCCCCCGCCCCCAACACAGGTCATAGTCACTTTAAGACACATCTAGAATCTTCCTCTATGGAATAAATTTTAAGAGAAACCTCTCTCTCCACGTTTTTTCATCAAGAGCAAGGTACAGCATTTAACCCTTTCACTTCTTGGTTAAATCTAAGAGAGGATTTGGTTTGCCACTTACAAACCAAAGAGGGTAAATTGGACCAGCATCCTGCCTCTTGGATTTTGAAGTGTAGACAGCTTGTCTCCAGGCAGTTGAAATGAAATCTTTATAAAAAGTCTCCAAGGAGCACTGTGCTTTGAGACCCTACTTGGTGCCACTTATAGACACTCAGCCACATTGAATGGCTCACATCATGGAAGGGTTTTAGTTACTTCCTGTCAGGAGGACTGAACAACTGAAGGATGGAAGCTGTCCAACCAAAAAACTAAGTAAAGTGCCCCACCCCACTTACCTTAAAGGGTGTTTATAAGAACTTCCTCCAATCTGGACAGGACAGCCATTTTTCCCCCCACAACTGCCAGGAACAAACTTGGTCTATTAGAGATGTTACTCCTGCTCACACTGAGAGCTCTATCCACCTGGCTTCTTGCTTTCTTCTGTGTTTCCTCACTCACTCCTGCTCCATTCCCTTGAGATCCCTCCAGTTTGTAAAGCTTTAGCTGGCTTCCCTGTGGTCAATGGATGTGCTTTGTCTGCTCTGTTCTAGTGTCTTCTGACTGCATCCCCATCTCTACAGGTTCCATCTCACTTTCCTTTTAGAACAAAGTTTCTAAAAGCACCCTGTGCTCATGTCTCACTCATCCTTCACTGTTCTACCTCCTTTAAAGAGGCCTCAATTTCCATGATTCCACTGACATAGAATACCCTTTCAGGTGAGCCATTAGTTTTCACCTTACTTGAAAGCTGTAGCATGCTTTCTGTTCCTATGCCATCTAACTGTCCTTCCTGGATAATTCGCCCAACAACTCTCCTCCTCAAACATGACCTTTAAAGACTCATTTGATGGTTGTTATCACTTCCCTGTCCTTTTTGGACAGCAGCTTTCCATCTGTCATCATTGTTTTTCTGTCATTACACTCATTAATCCCAGTTCAACACATCCACATTCAGAGCTTCAGTCCTGTCCTGCAATTTCCAGAGGTCCAGCTTGACCTATAGAAGCTTCTCAGAAAATCCCCAGTTTCTCCTGTGTGTGCTGGATCAGATGTCCTCTGGTTTGGACCACTCTTGGACTTCCTGCTTAGTTGCTCTAGCAATGCCTATCCAGCTTCAGAGCTCTAGAAACCTAGGATGTGTCCCAAAAACGGTCTTTCCTTCCAAATCAGATATTCGGGTACAGAATCTTTTGACTTTGGCTAAAAATATCTTGAACATTTTCTCTGCTTTCCCACACTCACCTGTTTGTAGAAGTAACCTGGCTCAGTCTTTCCATTAGCTTTCATCTAACCAAAGACAACAGCTGTCTACCTGGACCCCAACTCTGCGTTTTTTCTTTCTAGTCTCCATGCAAACAAGAGACAAACTGTCTTTACCTAATGCAAATCTGGTCACGCCAATTCCCTCATTAAAATTCTATAACGTCTCCCTGTTGGCTATAAACTACTAACTAACCCTTCAGCATGCCTGGCATTATCTAGTCTTGGACCATCCTTAAATACCTCCTCCTTCTCATCCCTCACTCTTCTACTTACTTTATACTTCTTTCAAAGCCCAGAAAATGTTTATTTCCCTTACAAGAATTAGCTCTTTAAATAAATGAACGTCTCCTACCATTTTTATGAGCATGTTGCATTTTGAACTAACTCTATTACCACTTGTTGTAAACCTATTGTTCATTTTTTAAAAATATATATCTGTGTCCAACTTGTAAGCTTCTTGTGAAGGAAATGATTACATTTTATCTTCTTTATATCTATAATGATTATCATACTGCCAAGCACATAGGTGGGTCCTGTGACCTGTGAGTGATCCGCTTGCTAAATAAGTACAGAGCAGACTTTTTAGTCTTGCCTCAAGTTGTGGTATATTTAAATGGACAGAGTCATTAGCAGTCTTTAAAGATAGTATTGGTGTGAACTTTTAAAATAGAATTCATCATCCTCTACTGTTGCTACAAGCATATAGACATGGCAGACTTCCATTTTTAATGCAAGCGGGCACAAAATTGATCCATTTGTAGTCTCCAAAATGCCATAGCTGGAACTATCTGGAGATGTCCTTTCCATATCCACCACTCCTAGCAACCAACAAGCCAGTCCCAACCCAGAGGTGAAAAATTGCAGTCTAGCTATGGCTACTCATTCTTGCAGTTCCATGTGGCCTTTCTTTGGAACCTGGTGTACTCATGATCCCTACTTTGTCCTATAACTATCAAAACAGACCCTGTGTCCACCTTCTGCTGCTCACAACTGGTTTATTTATGCAGTATGTAGCACTCCCCTATGCTGAGGACTGCAAGATCAATAATCAATATTACCTACATTTGAATTTTTTTCTTTCTCACTGAAGTATCTGAACAATAATGTCTACCAATGCACATCATGTGTGGAGTTGAAGGGAGGGAGAGTAGTCAGTAATCTCTTAAACCTGTGTTAAATATACAGGAATTGGGCCATTTGAATCTTTTTTAGTTTGAATAGACTTCAAGGAGTTGGATCCTGGTGCAAGCCTATAGCATCCAGGATGGGGAAGACTGCTACAACACATTCCCGCGACTTCAAGTGCTGTATTCTAATAGCTTAGTTGGGATATCTTTGAGAGAAGAAGCAAGGTAAAAATTGCAGGTGCAGTTTGTTTCATAGCCAAAGTTGCATGGTGTTTCTCAACCCCGATGTGATGTCCTTTTCCTGTACCTTCCGAGTGCCCAAAGCATCTATCTCTGGCTTAGGGGTTTCTTTTTCTTTTCTCCTCCCCTCCAATGCAAATGAAGTTTTTCAGCTTAGTGCACCAGTTTCTGCTAGTGCTTGGTGTTTGAGGAGGAGAACATTAAGAAAAAGCATATCTTGCCCAACTTTCCGATACATGTTATAGGTAAATCAGGTGCTGATTTGACATTTAATGGATGCTTAGTACAGAGTAGACTCTCAGTTGGCATATGCTTGACCAGGTGAATGCAGGGATGGAGGGCTCATCATGATGAGATCTGGGGAGTAATGATTTAACATCAAGGACATTCCTGGATACCCATTCAGAGCAAACTGGGTATCCACTCAAGGCTATTGGCCTTTCCAACAGAGTGGCTATGGTTCAAGTGACAGTTCTCTGTCTTATTTGCTTAGGATGGCATTCTTAAAGTCATTTTGGGTTTAGTGTGGGACCGTGAAGTTTCACATTTCCAACCCTTAGTTACAGATCTTGATTTCTTAGATGTTCTTTGTTTAATGTCCTGTTCCATGTCTTTGTAGTGGAATAAATCCCTCCCCTGGGTTCTAGACCTGGCTCTGCCAATTGCTTGTCCTGTGATCTTAGGTAAGTAACTTAATCTCTCTGAGCCTCAGTTTATTCATCTGTATTAATGGGCATAATAAAAGCCTCCATATCCTGACTCACTTTCTTGACTAGGTTGCTATGAGGCTCAAATAAAGTGATAAAAATAAAAATATCTTGTAAACAATGTCTTTTTGATCCTCCTTAGTGGTCATGGTGCTACACAAACAAGAAGTACCATTGTTATCCGCATAGAAAATCTATAGCCTCCACATGCCTCTCCTATTTGCTACTAAATGTTAACCTCATGGATGGATGAGAGCATACAAGATTTTTATCATTTACTTTGAAAACCTGAGTGGCAGAATTCAGATAACCACATGCATAAGTTGTCCTTAGCTCCAAAATGTCAGCAACATGAGAAATGTCCACTGTTTTCCTTTCCCTCCCTCCCTCCCTCC
>NW_022196894.1:40152160-40157591 GCF_008632895.1 Mastomys coucha | reverse complement strand
CTCTCTCCTCATTTCACATGCCAATCTCCTCTCACTTTGCTGTCTGCTGCTTGCCCCCACTCCCTCACCCCACAAATCAACTCCAAACTGGCTTCTCTGAGTATTAGCCTACATGCTGTGCTCACATCCATCACATGAGGACCCACTCAGGCAAAAGAGGGTGGAGGGAAGGTGGGGCTTCTCTGGAGCCTAATAAATGGAGATGCAGCCTGGTTGGAAGTCCAGCAGATTATCACCTGGAACCATTTCCATAGTGGTTTCAGGTCTCCTCCCTGTACCACTAATAAGCGTTGATCAGGAGAGCACAGAATCCTGAATCTTTTAAAACTAAACTCTAACTGCTATTAGTAATCTCCATCCCCAGGATCTCTATAAAAGATGGTTCAGTTCTCTTGTGTCCATGGTTAAGACTGGGAAAAGTTACCTGTTTAACATAACAAAATTTGTCAATTTTCACACAAAGCAAAGGAATTCTGCAACCTGCCCATCCCAGACACTGAGTTTTATATCTGTAGAAAATATTTGGAATTATTTTAAAATACAGTAATCAGAACATGTTAGTATAAAGATTATGTCTATCCTAGAAGCCAAACATCTAACATAAGAGAGCCAGCATCATACATTTTACAAAAGCTAGTTTTACATAGAGGATCACATAAAGGCTTACAATAGAAAGTATGCTAGTGAATAAACTGCAAACTGTTTAGAAGAAAATAATTTATTCGATTATAGTTATAGTTATTAATGGTTAATATCATTTTTAATCTCTCTCTCCCCCTCTCTCATTTCTTCTCTTATTTATGAATATTTTGATTAGGTGTGGGTACCAGAATCTGACTTTAAGTGTCCATGAAAATAATCTGTTTGAAGGAAACTAAAAATCCTGTGAATAAATAAATAAATAAATAAATCCAAGGCTAAAGCAACCAGGGCAGATGCATGACTCTTAACAACTGAAAAGCTTGAACCCTCCCCCTTAGGATTCTCATTCAAAACAGTCAGTTCCCAGGACCCAGCTTCTCTCCTTTTTAATAAAGATATGGAGAGAAAAGGATGAGAGAGGAATAGGAGAAAGAGAGAGAGAGAGAGAGAGAGAGACAGACAGACAGACAGAGAGACAGACACAGAGAGAGAGACAGAGAGAGAGACAGAGACAGAGAGACAGAGAGACACAGAGAGAGAGACAGAGAGAGAGACAGAGACAGAGACAGAGAGAGACAGAGAGAGACAGAGACAGAAAGACAGAGAGACAGAGAGAGACAGAGAGAGACAGAGACAGAGACACAGAGAGACACACACACACAGAGAAAGCAAGACAGAGAGAGGGAGAAAATTTTGTTGGTCTTGCTTGGATCAGTTACTATCATTTAGACAATTCTTTCTGATTGTAAGAAAGAATAAGGCACATAATTTCTGGAAGCCCACACCTGTGGGAGAGAGTCAACACTGAGAAAGAGTCTCTGCATGTATTTCCTCATACCTACCATAGTGCAACTATGTGGTGGATCACTGAGTTTCCCTTTGGGATGCTTTCAGTATTGCTGCCTTGCTTACTCATCCTTGGTCCCTTCTGCTGCTGTGATAAGGTACCCTGACCAAAGGCAGCTTAGGGAGAAAAGTATTTCCTGTGGCTTATGAGTCCAGAGGTATAGACATAATGATGGGAAGGCACAACGATGTCAAGAAAAGCACAGTGATGGCATGGTGAGCTGGAGGCTGGCTGACCACTCTCTTATCCACACACACAAGAAGCACAGAAAGAGAAGTGGGGAACACTAAACCCTGAGAACCCCTGTGATGCACTTCCACCAGCAAAGTCTCACTTCTTAAAGATTCTATAATTTCCTCTGACAACTAGGGACCAACCATCTGTACAGGAGTCTATGGGGGACACTTCTCATTCATACCACCACAATACTCTATCAGTAGGGCTCTAAAAGGAATGGTTATCTCACAGACTGTTGAGTTTGTACACCTGATAAAGATTAGAACTAATTTCTACCCCTGGAGATGACCAACATTAGATGTCTGTCTTCTAGAAGCTTACATCTGGCAGGTACCAGGATTCTAAGAGGAATCCAAGATGTCATATGTTCTTGCTAACTTGGCATGCCATAGGTTTGTTCTAAGTCTTAGCTTCCAGAATCACTCTATACAATCAGTTCCTGCCCAAGGACTGGGTAATATTGGATGTAAAACAGATTTCCTCAATTTATACCAGAAGAACACTACTCCTTGATGTTAGTCATCTCATTTTGAATGTTCTTGAATTAATTCCAGCAATCATCACCATATTTATCTATTTTTAGCAGATTGGCACTTTCTAAAATATTGAGCTGTTGTCTCCATATGCACTAGTTTGCTCTAAATGTAGAACGTTGGTAATTAGCTTCACATCCATTATTTGTAATCCCTGTTCCAATAGCTATTAAAAATGTTGTTTTTAAATAGAAATTGAAAATACCCTAATATCTTCCCATTAATGCTTGCTTAAAAGAGCTTGAAGAGGCAAAGACGAAAATAAGTAAAATAAATTTCAGAGCTTAAGCAAACTCAGGAATCAGCTGATTTTTAAAGTGTCATTAGAACAACTTAGCATAACTAGCCTAGTAACTTAGGTGAATTGGTTTGTAAGCCACAGGGAAGTAAGAATGGGCTGAGGCTGTGCACTCTGACAACCCACACTCAAGCTAATTACACATGTAAACTTGAGAATGCTAGACCTCACCATAGCTATTCCCAGAAGATGTGCTATGTACAATTCTATTCTAATCCCTCCACTATCTGAGGGAAGGAAGGGAAATTTAAAATATACCCAATTTTTACTTACTTATCTTGACGTTCATTTCTGAGACACCTGTGACTAGCTGTTGTCTGTTCTTTACTCTTCAGGGAAGCTCACTTCGGCTATCCATGCTGTTAGAGGCTTAGTTATAACAGCAGAGAGGGAGTTGGTGTTGAGTAGGCTGAATCTGCTTGAGGTGGATGTTACATTTCAAAGTCCCTTCACTTTAAATAGGAAGAAGTAACATTTTATTTGAGTGGGAAGAAGAAATGGCAATTTATTATAAATCCTTCCATTTCATCTTTATATAGAAATTTTCTTCCTAAACACAGTTTTCTGGAATATTTATTTTTAATTTCAAGGTTTAAAAAGTATGTATGAAGGGGAGAACAATATTGTTTCACTCATAAATAACCAACTTTTTATAGAGTAGGGACTTGGCTTATTTAAACATTATTTTCTGAGGAGTATCATCTGTAAGATTTTCTTAATGCTCAAGGATTTGTGAAAATCCAATGAAAAACTGGGACTGTTTCTGCTGTCATCTGGAAAGTCAACTCTGGGACATGTGTGTTGGGATTGTACATCTTGGGGGCTTTACTTGCTTTGAATTCAAAGGCACAAGGTGATTGACTGCCTTTTGGTAGCTCAGCCAGATTTGGCTTCACATTAGCAGGCAGTGAATTGAAGAACAATATAGAGCCTTAGAGGACAGGATTTAATGTCTTATACATTCCATATTAGATTTGACCTTGATTCCTTACATGTCTTATGTGAAACCTGGAAAGAGAAGAAACGGAGGGTTTGTACAATTGAAAGGGTTACAGGTATGAAGCTGAATCTCATAGTTTTCTAATAAAACATTTCATAAGGGCAGTGATGACCACAAATAGTTCAGACTCTACTTCAGAACTTCATCTTGGAAACAAAACACCAAAGAGAAATGACATTCAGAAAGCAAACCAAGGACATGTACTACAAGTTTACTCAAATACACTTCTCCATTCTAGGGCTAAATTCAGATATTCTCATTTAGAAGGAAGAAACCATTGGTCCTTAGATGACAATAAAAATGATCATTTTGTTATCATAATAAGAACATAACTTAGAGTTTTCTGCCTAACTCATTCAGTAACTGAGAGGTTTTTCTTAAATGAGCAGCTTAGTAACACTGGAAACTGACTATGTACATAATAAGGAATGTGTGTGTGTGTGTGTGTGTGTGTGTGTGTGTGTGTCTGTGTGTGTCTGTGTGTGTCTGTGTGTGTCTGTGTGTGTGAGAGAGAGCGAGACAGAGAGAGACATATATACATATAAATCCATCTAAAGTAATAAAAGGTGAACCATAAAAAAAGGCCAACTTTCTTTCATATAAGAATTTTAGATACTAAAATGTCTTCATTTGTCTTTATTTCAGGATATTCAATGCATATTCTATAGAAAAGCTTAACCTTCCCTTGGACACTGTCTCACTACCCTTGGTATGAACTTAAAATTAAGCTCTGGTTGTTCTTTGCTTCTTCTCATTCTCATTCTCATTGCTTTGGAAAGTCTCTTTTCATGGTTAAATCTCTTCCAACCTTCCTACCCTGAATGGAGCGTTTCTCCACTTATGATTACACCTACTGCTGTGGTTCTGCAAGGTCTTCCCACACGGCCACCATCCTTAGATCTCCTGTAGTGCACGTGAACTCATCCTTGCCACTTACCAGGCAGGGCTTTCCATGATTATGGTGTGTGTTTATTTGTACATGAATCCCACAACTGTCTTACAAACTCTGAAGTTAAGGTAGCCAGTGCATCATCTGACTCAAAACACATTGATTGAACTGTTGATTGATATATATACACTGTGGTGAACTCTGAATTACATGGTGTGTAAAACTGACATTCCAGTAGAGCCTCAGGAAGACAAATGGGACTATGTTATCTGACCACTTTAGAACTGTTCAAAATTATGAACAATGCCTCCCTCTAGAATCCATTTTCTTGGGCTCCATGATGTACATTTCTGCTGGAATTTTCCTTTGTTTTGTTTGCACATCCTCTATCCAATTTCACTGTGGTTTCTTCTTACTCTTTTTTTCTATCAATCTGTAAAACAATTGTTACTAAGGTCTTTGTCACTACGACATAATGCAGGGCAAATGAATGATCTCATCCATGGCCACACCTCTCATGTAGATCTGGGAGCTTCAGCCTGGAGAATTCCCAGGCTCTCCAGAGGTTACTTTCTAGAGGCTTGCTTATTAAGTGTCCCTTGGAAATAAGCTTTGATCACTTAATTAAACCGTTTTCTCATCTAGTCAGGTAATTCATAAATCGGACACTCTAGTCTTTCCCATTATCAGATGCTTGTGGGTATTCCTAGTTTCTATGAAAACAGCAGTAAATAAATTAATAAATGAATGAATGAACAAATTAATTAATTAATAAGTAAATGAAATTCTGCCCTTCTTTACTCCATTTCCTACCCCTAAGCTGTTTTCATTCATCCTGTCCTTCTCAGGTCATCTCTATTGCAGTCATTGATGGTAAAAACCCAAAAATATAGTCTGCCTTTTAGTTTCTCTTCTTCAATTCTCAATAGAATTTTCATTCTTCTTTCAGAAGCCAGAATTATATCTTTTTTTTTTTTTTTTTTTT
>NW_022196894.1:40089928-40152150 GCF_008632895.1 Mastomys coucha | reverse complement strand
ACCAGACTGGCCTCGAACTCAGAAATCTGCCTGCCTCTGCCTCCCAAGTGCTGGGATTAAAGATGTGCACCGCCACTACCTGGCCCAGAATTATATCTTAAGGTGTCTTTCAAAATGTGTGTCTCTGACATGTTTCCTTTGCCCCTACAATCAAACCAAATGCATAATTATTGAGGCCTTTGAAACTGCTACCTACCCAGGTCTTTATTTCTCTGGTTTCTTAGATTCAGTCTCCTCTTGGCCGCTGAATCTTTTGACTTCCTTTTTAATTTATAAGACACATCAAGGGTGGCTTCTCTCCAAGCTGTTTGCATATGTAGATTCCCCAGGCCAAGAATTCTCTTTCCACTCTTTACTGAAAGGGTTATTGTCATCTGAGCAATGTCTGAGTTACTTTGGAAACAGCACATTTCTTCTGTTTTTAAGATTTCTCAAAGTCTTTCTTCCTCCTAAACACGTTTTTGTTGTTGTTGACCCTTTCTTCCTTCCTAAACACGTTTTTGTTGTTGTTGACTAGAGCATGCCTTCCCCTCCTTATCTACATGATGCAACTGCAGTTATTCAAGTATGGTTATCCTATCTCTGTCTCCTGTATTTTACTTTAACGTCTAACCTAGGGTGTTATATGTATACCCACAACCATCTCTTTCTAAATAGAAATTCCATTAGAGCAGGAGTCCTGCCTCATTTACTGACCACGTGTACCATATGACTCATAGGGTGCCATTAAATAGGAGATAAGTAAACACCCCATAAAAATGAACAAATATTACTGTCTAATGAGGATTGCAGGATGGCAAGATTCGGTTAAGACTAAGACAAAGGTTGCCAAACTCCCACTGATTAATCATAGAACCTGCCCAATTCTGGCAGAGTCCATAATAGGGCACCTCATAGATATCTCACACAGAGCTAACACCACACAGTCCTGGATTTCACCCAAGTAAGGCCAGCTGGATGCATCAACAAATACCAGTCACCATTTTGTAGAAGGGTTTTTTTTTATTATGATCAGAAATACAGTGATACTGACACTACCAACTACTATCTTACTGCAGATGTGTAGTCACTTTCAAATCTACAGCATTGTTTTCTCAGTCAATAATTCTGTCTCTTAAACCAAATTCTGAACATTCTACACATTTATAGCATTTGAAACTGTTAGGTTGTATACTGTTTCTATGGGTTCCTTGTTCAATTTGCTGTTCATTATATAACCTATGGGTTATATGTACAACCATAGGTCATATAATAAATTCATAATATTATATATAATAAGTATATATAAATAATCTGTCTATATGCATCTCTCTGGTGCTGTTGTACTCATTCCCAGACTCAGTAAGACAAGTGAGGATACTAATAGATTTCACTGGGGAGGGATGGGAAGGGATGGACACAACAGTAGCCAGGAAGTTGATGACTATCCAATATCCAATAACTCTTAAACACAGAGAAAAAAATTTCTGGGAAGTGGGACTGAGTTTCATGGAACTCTGATGAGGGGAAATATTCCCTTTTCTTTTGTAAACACAGGTCAGAAAATCACAAGGGAAGATGAATGGCTCATGAACATTAAGAAGCTAGGTCCTTTTAAAAAAAAAAAAAAAACTAAAAAGCTAACTGACATAGAGAACAAACATTCTTTTCTTTTCATTTCTTTGATCTGCATGGGAAACTAGTCCTTCTTAAGAATTATCTCCCCACCCCCAAAAAAAGAATTATCCTTCAGGAAAACTCCAAAACTAACTACTTTTGGAATATATTGTACACGGAAGTCAAATTTGGCAAAGACCACAAGAATATCATTTTCCTGTTCAGAGAGCAAATGATTACAAGAAAAGTAAGATGAAGTTGATTTAAGCTGAAAAAACTGTGAGTCACCTTTCTCAGTTGTACACTTTTTATTTTGGTAATTGTGTGGGAGGTGGAAAAGATATATGAGTAGTTTGGGTTGCTGAGAAAGTAGTTTAGGGAGGCATCCAATGTTGTTGGAATTTATTTGATGAGGTCTGGTAAAATTGAGACAAGCTACTGAGAGATAAAACCACAAAGAGCCATTTACAGAATAAAAAAAGTTGTTTGTTTGTTTGTTTGTTTTTCCATCTGAGTTATCAACACCACATGTCTCTGCTTCCATTCTTCACAGATTATGCCTTTAGGTAATGTTCATAGCAGAACCCTGGAATGGAATATAAAATTACTTCCAAATCAAGGCTCTGGATTTCTTAGTTGATGCTTACATTCATTGACATACCACAGGCTCAGGCCATAGTAAATGCATGCTTAGTTACCAATGGTCATGTGATGTCCAAGGAATAACCAATAAATCATTTAATTCAATTAAGTCACACTTAGGCTGCATTTCTTTGGAATTCAGATGGGAGTTCCCCAGGACTCTAGTGGCATGTCTGCTGGTCTGTGTTTAAGGAAATCAGACTAGGAAATGACAATTATTTCTAGCCAGCTTTTTTCAAATAAGCTGATATTACCTCCTAATGCTAAAACTGATAGAGTTTCCTGACCTGAAATAGCTTTTCCTCCACTCTGTGTAACAAGATTCACCCATTTTACATAATCACTTCTAATCATTGCAAACCCCCTGCTTCTTGCTCCATATGCATTCTCTATAATGACCCCCTATAGCAATTTCTTATATTCTTTTGTCTTTTCTACACAAAGTATATATTATAAAACACATATAGAACACACACATATATATTTGTAATACTATACTGTGTGTATGTGTGTGTGTGTTTGTGCATGTGTGTGCACATGCAAGTGGAGGATGACAGTCAATGTCTGGTGTTTTTAAAAATTTCATTCCACCTCATTTTTTAAGTTATCAGTAGTTTTTGTATTCTTTGACAAATTCCTGTATGTAAAGAAAGAATTCTGGTCATTTTCCACCCCTCTACCCTCCCTTTTCCTCTATCTCTCCCATCGAAACCCTTCTTTTTTACAAGACCCATAAGGTTTTTCACTAAACTTAGAACTCATCAATTAGTTAGAGCTTGGCTAGCAAGCCCTGTGACTTCTCTTGTCCCTCTTCACACATTGGGCTTAGGAGCACCTACAATATCACGCCCAGATTTTACATGGGTGCCAGGGATCAGAATTCAGCTCTCCTGCTTACATAGCAAGGACTTTACTTGCTGAACCATTTCCCAGTTTTTAGCATTTATATTTTTATGTGTAGCATAATTATTGTTTCTTTGGAAATATCTCAAGTCCTATTCCTACGTTTTCATCCCTTAAACTCTATAGGGCATTGAACAACACATACACATTCTAGATCTACTATTAAAAAACAGTTACTAATGTTGTACTAAATCTTTTAAGGATACATTGTCATCTTCATTATTTGAATAGCTAATATTAATTACTATCATTGATTAACAGAACACAAAAACACTTGTGGATTAGTAGTTATTTGAAATTATATTTTAGCCAAGTATACTTTTGACTTACAAGAAATATTGCTCAAACCCCAAACATGTTATATGGCTTAAATATGCTGCTTTGAATAAAACAAAGTTTGTGGTGCAGTAATGTATTTAACCAACCCCATCCTGAAGCCCTTTGATGAAGCCTGGAGAACGGAGGTTTTGGAACACTGATGTATGAGCAATTTTCCATAGAGCTTCCATATTGAGATGTTCATGCTCAAGGTTCTTCATCTTGGGCCAAACTAGAATTGTTTCCTGTATCAGTCTTAAGACCATGTGACAGATCTTTGGATGCCCATACCTTTGCACTTTTAAAACTTTTATCAGACTTTATGTGGCCCATTAATGAACATGGTTCTTTTACAAATGGTGGCCACACACTATTTTGTTGCTTTTTGCCTTTTGGCTATTATTTATATATTAGTCTTTTTTATATAAGATTTTATTTTCTGAAGTCAATATTTTCCTCAAATGTCATAAAATATATTTTATTTGTTTAACATGAATTTATTAATTTGTCCAATCAGCTTTGAAGGTTTGGGGAGTGAATTTTGTAAGCAAAATGACATTAGTAGGTTTAAATATTTAAATACTAAAATCCCCAAAGTCTTTAATGATTAAATGAGTACACACACACACACACACACACACACACACACACACACATACACACACACCTTAAAACCTGACTGCCATGTAATACGCACATAATTTTAGCTATTGCTTATTCTTGTTGATGTTACTACTGATCTGTGATCAATGGATCACATATCTACATATCTTTTTTAGAGTTTCTCAGAAGTCTAGTTTCTGTATTGAGGATTGTGTATAGGTACATATATGTGTTGCATGGAGTTCATAGGATACATAATTGGTTCCAAAGGAAAGAGATTTCAGGGCTGCTGGGTTAAATTCTATACATTCTTGGCTCTCAACACTCCTTAGAAGTAAATGTATTAGCTGTTGGAGTCTGGAAATCAGATAACATATCATACAGGTGTGGCCAACATGAAGGAAGATGGAGGGTGCCTTGCTTAGCCAGGATAGGGTGTCTACTTCTCAGGAGCGGGACATGGGAAGGACTAGATTACCCATTTTAAGCCTTCAGTCCATTATACAGAGAGGCAATACCAACTACAAGTTATGCTCAGTGATTATGTCATGCAGATCCTGTGGCTGTGCTCTTGATGGACCCACGTCCTATCTAGCTGGTCTCTCCTAGATTGTGTTCCCCCAGGCCCCTTTTCCTTCATTCCTGCATGCTTTGAACCCATTCCTCTGGCCTCCCCACCAATGGAATGAACTCAAGTATTATCCTAACCCAAGCCAGCTTCTATTGTCTGCACAAGAATCTCACAGATACAACATTGTTCAGAAATCAGGCCTGAAGTAATAGTAATTTTTATCTGATTGATGTTGATAGTGTTGGGCTTGGGTTCTGAGTGCTCCCTCTATTTGAAAGGCTTGTTCACAAGATATACTTGTAATTGGTTCTCTTAAGTCCTCAAACATCTCAACTGTTCAATCTCATCAAAGAAGCTTCTCATCACCTTATATAAAATAGCACACACCATGCAACCCTCATCTGTTCCCTTTCATGTACTTTCATCTTTAACTCCAGCCATGTTTCTACTCTACATAGTGATCTATTATACTCTCCTCACCCATGTAAGAACTGTGTGAACTGCATGAAGCTTCTGTGACTCCAGATAACATATGTTAGCTGGAACCTACTACGGTGCCTACCATATTTGAGATATTTAAGAAATATGCATTTAATGCTGATATGCATACATTTAGATTCTGCTGAGATGTAAGAAGAAGCTAAGAAATGCAGTGGCTAGAGATTCTATTCCACCTCGCCCCCTGCCATTCCTGATTTCTGCCCCTTCAGCATGACAAACAGCATCTCAGATGTTTCTTTCGGTCTGTCAGTGTAAGATGTATGATAGACTGAATCTCCAATGAGGATTGAAAAAAAAAATATTCGGTTGGGCCTACTGCTATAAAATGCTTATTTATTTCTTCTTTTACATCTTAATTGTTTAAATATTTGGGGAGGATTTTCCTGCTGTGATAAATTTATACTCATTATATTGTCAAACGTGACTGTATTATTTATTTATTTATTGCAGGCACTGCTGGGGAGCTGCTTGCTTTTGCCATTGGCATCATGTGGCTTTGACTGATTATTGCATTTTCCCGATAGTTCCTGGGCTGGACTATCAGGGTGATAAATGGTAAAGGTAGGAGGAGGTCAGACTCTGGATGAGGAAGGTTAACAAATCTGAAACAGTAAGTCTGGCACCATGAGACATCCTTAGCACTAAGATAAAGCATCTGCCCATGTCTTGTTTGCTTTCTGGCTTAATCTTCAAAGAGTTAACATGGCAACACACACTCAAGATAAACCAAGCAAGACCTTCTAGAAAGGATTTTCGTTTCAACCAAAAAGAGAAAAATCCTTGTGGTTACTGGCTATATTATGATTCTAGTGAGTCCTTGTGGTTGCTGCTAGACTTTTACAAACTTCTTAGCATCTAAGACTTATGAATGGGGGTAATTTTTTTAAAGTGACCCATGCAAGACATTTTCTAGCACTCGGAATGATATAGAAGACCTGAAGGATAAAGTGTAGGACTGGAACAATGGCGGGTCCAGTTCCTGGGGCTGCAATAACAATGAGCTCACATCACTCACTACACTGACCTGCTCAAAGCCCCACCTCTACCAAGCCTTTCACTTGAGACTGAAGCCAGGTGGTGACTCTGCTAATGGACACGAGGCTTCGGCATGTCTTAGTCCAGCTCACAGTCCTAATGAGGCAGGAAGGGTACAGAGGCTATTTAATCTTTTATCTTTCCCCAGAGAGAGAAATGACTTTAAAGTACATGTATGGTTAGCCCCAATATATCCTAATGTATTAATAGTTCCATTGATCTCTAAGTTAGAAAAGATTTTAAAAGCTATGTTATCTGCAAATCATTCATCTATTCATAAGGAAATATTTATGAAGCACCTAGTATAAAGATTGTTGACTAAAGCCATTCTATCCAGACAGACAAAGAGATGAGAGCAGGGTCTGATAGCACATGCTGAACAGGTAACTGCTGCTGCTGCTGCTGTTGTAACAGTAGCAGTGGTAGTTTTGCTTTTTGAGGTAGGGTTTGCTGTGCAGTGCAGGTTAACAGTGTGACCTAGGTAAGCTTTAAACACACAAATTCTTCTGCCTCTACCTCTCCATTGCTAGGATCACAAACTCTTGTCTTTATTTCTTAGATTTCATACTCCCTGGTCATTCTCTGAGCTATTGAAGAGATAGAGTTAATACAAAGTCATATGTTTATAACATATATGATATAATTAATACACATTAATATTATATAATTAATATATAATAATATATATAATATATATGCCACAAAAAAAATCCCAAAGCCTCTCTGTGTATCTCAGAATACTTACCCCTGGTTGGTATTAAAAGAATCCTCAATAACTTCCTTTAGTTTTATTTGTATACAAATAACTAAGCTTTAAAGTAAAGCTGAGGTGTTAAAATGAAATTCTCCATGTGGACAACACTTATAAATATCTCAAGGAAGATCTTTCTTGAAGCTTCTCAGCATTGACCTTAGAAATACTGAAGGCATTATAAAGTCTCATAAAATAGAAAATATAATGCACACAAAATTGAAAATTCTGGAATTTAGAGACTTGAGAGATTCATATCTTAGGTGTACTGTAATGGTTAATTTTCATTAATCAGAAGTTTGATTTAATAATGATTGATAAAAAGAAATATTAGACTAATTACTAATTTTCAAACTTTTAAATACACCACAACAAAAGCTCATTGGATTATACCTTCTTATAGGATTATTCTTAAATCATGACCTAAGAGTCTCCTGTTATTCTATCACTGCCAGGAACCAGAGACTTGGTGCCAAAGCTAAGTCAGCCTTGGATAAACAGATTGTCTGGCCTCTGCCACCAATCTGTCCATTGTTTGTGACCTATAAAGATTATTTCTGCAGGCAGCTCTGCTTGTGTCAACTGTGTGTGCACAGTGGAAACTTCCCAAGCTGTCACTTCCTAGGTTTGTTGTGCTTATACAACTAGTTACTGCTGTTCTCTATCCCACCCCTTCCCTCCTCCTCCTTCTCATCCTCCTTCATGTTTTCCTTAGGGTTCAATAAGGCTTCATGAAGGTATACCATTGTTCAGAGGTTAGAATCTAAAGACCCCAAGATTATAGCACTTTAGCTTCAAAATGCATCTGTTGTGTAGGCAAGACTGGGGTGGTCATTACAGGTGGCCATAAAAAAGGAAGCCTTCCAGTATTCTATACTAAACATAACCTTCAGAAATATTTGCAGGGCTCAAGTTAGCAGGCAGCCATCTATTATAGACAAAGCATAGCTAGGATTAAAGCCTAATATGAGAAACTTCTCAGTTGAGACTCATTTGCAAGTTGGCACCATATGGTGATACATCAGAAACCTTCTTACCCTGTTTTACACATCAACAACCAGCTTGTGTTCTCTAAACCACTATCATGAATCAGAGTCTATTAGATGCCTCCAAGTTTATTTTGATGGGGAGATAGGTTAAAATCTCCAATACCATGGGTGGAAGATGCTACTCTATGGATAACCATGAGGTACCCTAGGCCTCACGTGTTGATATTGTAACCCATGATGTGATAATCAAGTACTGTTTTTGAGCCAGAAAGCAAATCTCCAAATACTACATCTGCCAGCTCTGTGATCCTGGACACCCCAGCCTCCAGAACTCAGGAACACGATTCTGTTGTTTATAAGCTATCTAGTTTCTGTTATTTTTGTTAGAGCAGCCTAGACTTAGAGAGGAGAAGGGCTGACATTTAGTAATGTGTACAAACAGAGAGGAACAATTGTGAAAATAGCAAAACAAGGTTGTTTATTAAAGCAGAACTTAACACTATTTTCCACTCACGGTCCTTTCCACCTAGGAAATGTTTACATGAACCCAGTATATGGGTATAAAAATGAGTATGCAAATAGAGCACTTACTGATAACTAACTACAGATACATTTAAATATTCTTATGCATATTACTTTATCACTTATTAAAGACAAAAGCAACTTTTTCTATTAATAAGATGACTCTTTATGCTCATTTATTTTTGTATAAATAGTTGAATCTTGGATGATCACTCAATATTGTAGAACACAAAGTGTGTTCAGAGCTTCTCAGTGGTGATCAATATTATGATGATTTTCAGTGATGATCAATTTCAGAGTTGCCAGTGTTGAAAATGCCAGTTCATAGCCATACAACATGGTAGAAGGGTGACACAGCTCATTTTAGGGGTTGTTTGAAATTTTCTCTCAATTCCAAGCCTAAACTCAGTAAATCACTTTTTATGAAACTCAAGTCAGCAAGACAAACAGCAGTGCTTGAAGTCAAAATTATAAAATAATATGACCCCCAAAATACACTAATTCAATACTTTAATGATGAGGAATATAGGACAGTAGGAAAATGTAATAACTTTGTTTTATATAATTAAATTTATGTATTCTGTAAGACCAGGGAATCATATATATATATATTATATATATATGTGTGTGTGTATGTTATATATAAAACATATATAACATGTTTATATTCATTATACATTATATATCTATATTATATATTTATATAAATATTTACATTATTATATATAATATAATATTACATTATATGTGTTATATACAAATGTAAAGCTAATTGGATATATGTGTGTGTATGAATATATATATATATACATATATATACATATATATATATTAAAAGCCTTGCACTTTGTAATATGCAACCAACTCTAGGTATAGGTGCTTTAGTCAGTGTGTAGTGAGATACAATGTACAGTGGAATGTGTTTAAAGCAAGGCTCCCATAAAGTCACAGAATATAACACTAAGAGACTGCTAGACACCTTGAATTCATTACACATTTGATTTTGACTTGGAGCTGGTGAATGTTCAAAGACCCCTTACTATCACTCCTTTTTTAATTCTCACTTTACAATGGTAGGGTCTAACCCAAAGTTCAAGAAGTTTACATTTTGAGAAGAGCAGCATTGTGAGAACCCAGTGAGCCTTCATCCCTTGGAGGAGGCAAGGAAGCCCAGGAGCTTTAAAGAGAAGAAAGCTGGGAGGATGCACAGGAAGCAGAGAAATGTATGTGATGGCAGGAAGGATGTACTGTCACAGAGCTTTGAGAGGACCATCTTGCACCCTGTGAAGAGAGTCAGGTAGTGAGGGCTAGACCATGGAAATGTATGTGGAGGACATGACCTAACCAAAGGCACTTGGGGCTCTATGGGAAGAAACCCGTGCTTTCAGCTAAATGGCTATCATAAGAAGGACTTGAGGTAGCTTGTGCATACCAGATTGCACCGGAGTGCAGGAAGTGATGTTCAGAGTTTATTTTAAAAACACACATCTAAGAGGAAATTACACCTTCAACTATAATTTTCAAAGCTGAAATCTAAATGTAAATCTAGTTGGGGAACTTTGAGGGGAAATGAGCCATATCCCATGGTTAGGTAAGTACAGTCTGTGCTAACATGTGTAGCCTGTGACCTTTGACCTGCCTGACCAGGTTGTACAGTGGACAGGAACTGCAGCTTTCCTCAGCAATTACTGTGGGGCCTTTTGAAGATCTGGTTTTCAGCTTCTTTCATTTTTTTTTAATTAGTTCTTGAGCTTTTGATACAACAAATGCTGATCATATTAACATATTAATCTCATCCCCCAACTCACACCTGTTCTCTCTTCCCTCTCTGCCTACCTTTGTATTCTCTTTATTGAAACCTATCAAATTCAGTTTGTGCTACCAGTATACTGTTGGGTGTGTAACTAACTGCTGGAGTGTGATAGACTCCTCAGGGGTTGTACCCTTAAAAACAAACAAACAAACAAACAAACAGACAACCACTGAACTTTTCTCTTCCAGGAGCCATCATTTTTCCTTAGCTCTTCAGGTATGAGTATGACTTCACGCCTACTTTCTGTATCCATGCTGAGATTTTATGTGGCTTGAATTTGCATGGCTTTTATTCATGATGTCAGAGCCACTGTGAGCTCATGTATGCCATTTCCTTGCTGCATCTAGAAGTCAACATTTTCTTGAGGTCAGCCTTTGCCTCTGGCCCTTACAATCTTTCCATCCACTTTTCCAAAGCAATCCCTGAGCCTTGGAAGAAGGGGTCTTGAGCTATGATGTCCCAATTGGGGTTGAATACTTCAAAGTCTAGTATTCTCTGTATCTTGACCACCTGTGGTTATCTGTATTAATTGCCATCTACTGAAAAAGAACCTTCTCTGATGTACGGTGAGAAATGCACTTATGTATCTGTCTATCCATCAGTGGCTAGGAGCTGGTTTAATACTGTACTCATTAAAACAGAGTAATCATAGATCTTCCCTTGGGCCTCTGATCTGTCTAGCCTCAGGTGCCAGGTATGGGTTTCATCTCATAGAGTGGGTCTTAAATCTAATCAGAAAGTGATTTATTACTACCAACACATTGCTGCCACAGTTGTACAAGTAAGCATCTCTTGATGGGTTGGTCATTATTATAGTTCACAGGGTTCACAGCTGGATAAGATTAATGATAACTTTTTAGCATCATATAGCACATATAGGACTTATAAAAACTAGCCAGCAGGGATGGAGCTTCCAGCTTAATTTCTCCATGTGCTTTGACTCAAGGATGTAGTATGTTCAGCAATAGGGTCTTACTCTTAGGTTCCATTAAGAAGACAAGCACAAAGACAATAACTTATAAAGTGGGGGTGGGGGGCAGCTATGAGATCTCACTGGCTAACAACTCCAAAAGAGGTAACCCGTTCCTGGTATTGAGCTTTTAAAAAAGTTAGTCTACTATCTTATTATAGGGTAGATCCACTTAAATTATTTATAATGCATGTATCTCTCTCTCTCTCTCTCTCTCTCTCTCTCTCTCACACACACACACACACACACACACACACACACACACAGGGGGGAGAGAGAGAGAGAGAGAGAGAGAGAGAGAGAGAGAGAGAGAGAGAGAGAGAGAGAGATGGGGGAGGAAAGCTTCTGCAGTGGTAGGTTTTCAGGTGGCCTTTACAGAAGTTTTGGTGTTAGTTATCCCTCCCTGTACTTTCTTTTCATAGGTTTTAGCCCACAATTTCTGCACCCTAACCCTTCTTGCTGCTCCCAACCCTTTCAGTGTGCTCCACTGGTAATTCCATAGCAGCCTCTGAGACTGAGAATCACCTACCATGGTGCTGGTCTGTTCTCTAGCCTTGGGCACTATCTCGCTTTACCTCTTTAAACCCATTGAACATTTGAATCAAAACAACTCTCCTAATTTACTCTGTGAGAGAGAGAAAATTACTGTGATTTCTAGTTTAGACTTATAGAATGGAAGTACTTTTGGTAGAACCAATAAACTTGAAAGGAAACCTGATTCAATAAAGAATGCTTAAAACAAACAAACAAAAAACCAAACAACAACAAAACCACACCCAACTTTTCCAGTATGCTCTGCATAGGTGGAAACTTCAAAAGAAATATTTACTTGGAGAATCTGAGCTGGAGGCAGCAATGACAAGGTGCAAATGACTCCAAGAGTGACTAAGAGATTCTCTAACTCCAGTTCACAGAGTCCGACAAACAACAACAGAGAAAGACTTACTTGCTCCCCCAATCAATGGAAGTATTTCTTACTTTATTGAAAGAAACAAAAAGAGGAGTCAATGAAGGAACTGGCATGTGGAATCAGAGATGCCACTGAGGAGAAACCTGCACATGATAATGATTAGCACTTAACCAAGGTGATCATGAAAGCTGAGAGTGGAGAATGGGCCATTGGCTATAGAGAGAGGGACCTTGATAGTCCCTGAGTAGACAATGTGGTAAGTGGTGAGGAGAGGAAGGGCAGATTCAGAAGAAATGCATGCACATGGACAGGACACATGTTGGGAAACTTGCTGCTTGTTCAGGTGTAGTCCACACAGCATATCACAGACAGAATGACTGATGTACAGTAGATAGTTATTTCTCACTGTTTGGGCATCTGGGAATCCTAAAATCAAGACACCAGTCAATCATGAGTCTAGTGAGGGCCTTATGCTTTTCTATCAGCATGCTGTTGGGTTCTCACATGGTGGAAGGACAAAGAGGAATAAACACATTCAAACAATTTTTTTTAAATACAAGAATGCTAATTCCATTCGTGAAGGCTGGAGCCTCAAGACTTGATTATCTCCTAATGGCTCCCATCCATTAATACTCTATAGGAGGTTCAATTTCAACATGAATCTTGGGGAGACACATTCCAACCACAGATGGATGGAGGAAGATGAGTGAGATTATAGCAAGAGTTTTGCTCCAAAATTACTGAGTGCATAAAAACCAGTTCCCTTTGCCAAGAGACTTCAGAAAGAAGCAAATAGATCCAGAACTGTGCAGAGTATAATTTACTGGAGACTTACAGATAGAAGATGGTTTTGGGAGACAGCAAGAAGAGGTAGTTGCTTATGATTTGTGTTGGAAACAGGAGACTTATATAGTCGGCACAACAGTGATTTCATCCAAGCTGGAATGTATCTGAATTATCTTAAACTAACATCCAGGAGATGGAATATTCCTGTCACCAACAGATCCAGGGTGATACTAATATTGCACAAGGCACTCCAAATGTTTTGTTTACAGTATTCTGGGAAATTATCCTTCTCTGTTTCTATCTCTTCTTTGGTCTCTGTCTGTCTGTCTCTGTCTGTCTGTCTGTCTGTCTGTCTGTCTCTCTCTCTCTCTCTCCCTTTCTCTCTCTCTTCTCTTTTCTCTCTCTCTGTTTATTAACTAGGATTATTATGGGCAATCATGGTTTAAATGACAAGGTATTTCATGCAGAATCCATACAAGTATGCAATGTTTTTAAGCTGGGGATTGATGCACATTAGAGGAAAGGGGAGAGAACAGGGAATGCTGAAAGTCCAAGGAAGGAAGTCAGGGTATCATAAAAGTGATAGGTTAAAATACTTAGATTTCCAGTGAGTTCCTTGTGAAGAGATGAGAAAATCTTAAAATAAAGAGGTCTGACTTGGCATGTATTCTGGGATCCCATCACAAGTCTGAGCCTCACTGGTTTTACCATGATGAGCTTTCATGAGTGTGTTCAGAGTAAAATAGGGAAACAAATCCTTCAAGAGACCTTACTGAGTATGAGTGAGTTAAGCAGCATGCCCCCATGTATTTTGTGGGTGACTTGGGGTGACATCCTCTGGAGAAGAATTCAGAAGTGATCTTTGGAAGACAGACTTCCATTTAAATGTTCTTCACAAGACTCTTATGCAGCAAAAATCCAGGAGTAGATTTTTGTGGAATGTGGAGCCATTTGAAAGCTTTGATTTGAGAACGTAACAGGAAGATACGAGGCCCTCGGCATAGGGTTACTTTCCTCTTCACATCCCTCACAGTGGTTCCTTCCCTGGGTTTAACTGTCAAGGAAAAGACCCTAACTCCTCTGAGTATGCATTGGCATGTGTTTTAAGTTAGGCCCAACACATCGTAGAGATCATTAGTATGTATCCTTAACCAAAGCCAGAACCTCAATACTGATAGAGAGCATACATGAAGTCCACTATGCACATGCTTTCCTTTGAATTACCTCTCTGCCTGTTAAGAGCTTCCATCAGGTAGACATCTGAAGTCCAATTCTTTCTGTAGACTCCTGCAATTCATCATCTTTCTCCAAAACTCATCTGTCCCTTTGAGACCCTTTCCTTCCTTTTTTCCAGCTTCAGTGATGACTCTATGAAAGCTCTAAAATCACACATTTATGATAACTGTACCCCATACTTAATTCTGAGGGCTGCTGCTTTGTGTCAGTCACTTTCATTTTATTTGTGTCATACCTAAATGATGTCTATTTTGAATCCATCTCTCTTTTCCAAACTCATATCTACTGTTCAGGAAATGATTTTTAAAAAGAGATATTTTGGCTAAGTTACTAATGGTTTGCAATTATCTCTCTCCTTTTGGTAAGTTTCGAAAATATTGACCTGTCATGAGAAGTTAGTAGATAACAAAGATTTAATATTGGTGTGGACTACCATCTTGAGATAAAATAGCCACTAGTAAATTATAGGGGCAATTCTCCAACTTTCTGTTGATAGAAGTCCCAATGTAACTTTATAGTTTTGGCCTGTGTTTGGCTCTTCAACATCTCCCAAAGAGATAGTTACCAGATAAATAAGCCATGAAGTAAATTGAAGGGTCTTACCAGAGTAGCTATATTTGCAGAGGCTGAGCTAAAAATCTGTTTCTGAATTTTTGTACCTCATCTCGGAGAACACTGAACACCAGGGAGCATCCGGTTTTCTTACATTTACCTTTTTAAACAAAATGTAGAACAGCTTTTAAGTCTCAAAGAAGGCTAGAAAAACTGAGGTCTGGCTTCTGTTCCCACATTGTATTTCATATCATTAGTTCACTAAATGTAACCTCTGGCTCTCCAATCCTTGTCTCTACCTGACTTGTGTTTTCAGCTTTCAGTCCTAAAGTGTGAGGAATGACTTTGTCTAACTCAAACCTCTGATTCAGAGATCCCTTGCCTTGTTCCTAATCTTGGTTGTAACTTAGGTTTTCCAATCTTGCCTCTGGGCCTTATCTTTAAAGTTCTTGCTCTGTATTGACCCTAGAGTCTGGGTAATTTCATCCAAATGTAAGTAAATATTGCTATCTGAGCAAAAGTAACATTTTTGCCTTTTTCATATTTAATGGCTTTTCCCATGAAAAGCAGACCCACTACTGACTATTAAATAGTCTTTGAATTTTTAAAAATGAGTGGCAAAAAAAATGCTTTCTAAATATGTGAACCACCATTAGAGAAGAAATATGACTGTCTTCTCTATCTTTTTATTCTCCTTACACCAAATCCACTATGTATAGTCCCTTAGGCATGGCTGTACTGAGATGTCCTTCTTCAGTTAAAGCTAGAAAACCCACTCTAACAGATTCCCATGGGTCTGAAGTGTTCTGTCTAGGTACATAATCTTACATATCTCACCCATGCATTGTATTCATTTTTACCTTATCAACTGGCCCCTATGTGTGTAAAGCAGAAATCATTGCTGCTTATACACTACTAAGTACTAAGTAATACAAGTATTGACTAGTGTGTTCATTTTCATTATGATCTTAAACAAGTCTCTCTCTCTCTCTCTCTCTCTCTCTCTCTCTCTCTCTCTCACACACACACACACACACACACACACACACACACACACGCATGCACATACACAGACACACACACACACAAGAACAACAACAATAAAAAGTCCATTTAACTGTTAGCTGCAGGAGGTGAAACAACAAAGTACACAGGTTTAACTGAAAAGTTCTTCTCTGGAGAAAGACACTGAAGCAATATAAACTATCTTTAGTAAAAAGCCTGGCTTTTTCCTAGAAGATCCTAAGAAATGATGAGAAAGTCCAACACAACCGCGCCATTCTCCTCTTACAGCTTGGCTTTTTAAAGCTCTATTTTACTTGAACACTGGTGTTTCTGAATCAAAAGAGTGCTTCAACAAAATCTGCTTTCCTGGGGGCAAAACCAGTCTTACCCAGAAAGGCTTTCAGAAAGGGAGATACCGCTGAACACTGACAAAAGATATTTTTCCCCTCCAGCAGAAATTGCTCAAATGACTTGAGAAAGAGACACAATATGATGTTTATCTATGTTTACAGATGTTTAAGCAGTGCCCCCTTCATAGGGTCATGTGACTACAAACAGCATCGTGGTAATTATATCTGCTGCTGCAAAGAACAGATGTGTAAATTGGTGGTTTCTTGGGGGAAAAAATAATGCCAAGTCCACTTTCCAGAAATGGACAGAGGGCTGTGCAGCTGCAACACACTGCTTGGAGTTTTCTTCAGTGCTGGAATGTGCCCATTGTTAGAAAATATGAAAATTCAGTAAGACGTTCATCTGGAACGTCTGGGGAGACCTAGGAAAGGATTCTCGTGACTTGATGCATTTTTTTTATTCATCAGATTTTAAATTTCTCTGATGATGTTGAACAAACCTCAATATTCAAAGAAGATGGCAACTGTCTTTGTTTTTAGAGTTTTTCAGGCAAGAAGTATGCTCTACACTGGGTAGAGACTGGATGAGGAGCCACTCAGGCCCCATGGACCTGTGAGTGAGTGCACTTGTAAACAAGACTTCAGTGAGGTCTGATTGTATCAGAATAATCAAACGTTTGGCCTGTGAATGCCAGATTATTATTTTTTATATACCACTGAAAGGTCTGGCAGGAATCTTGAATGCTGGAGTCCGAGAGCTCATTTCATATACCTCTAACACCTTGGAGAAAATAAATCAGATCACAGTGTTCCTGGTATTGAATTTATTTTCTTTGTAGCAATTTGCTCTCCCCAGGATGCATGTTGACAATGAATATACAGTAGTCAAGATTATCTTAAATGTCAAAAGAATATCATTCAGCTCGTGGTAGTAAAACAATTTACTAAAAAATGTCTGTTACCACAGATTACATCACATCATCTTCACCTCCTTTACTCTGCATAAATTTCATTTAGCTCTTAAATGATGACAAGCAGTGTGTCCGGGATGTTGCACTAGGATCTAGCATTTGCCTGAAGGGTGAAACATACCCTCGATGGGGGCTATCTGTACTTTTCTATGTACTGAAACTTTGTAGAAGACTAATAGGTAGCCTATGACTTAATAGATTTGATAAAACAGTGAAAGTTAATTTGCATTTATATTGGATATTATATTCAAGGAAATTATGCAACAGGAGCTTTTCTCCTGGGGCAGGAAAGCGTAATCTGCTCTTTTCAGGCCATACTCTTCAGCTTTTATGAACCCATGGTCACTACACAGAAGCGCCAAACCAAGTCTCTATGATTGAAATGTAGCAGAGGAAGCAGCTTGTCTGCTAATCTGTATCTTTCAGGCCCAGAATGGAAGGATAATAAATTGAGACTTGCCTAATGCCTTAGGCTAAAGCATGCTTTTGACACTAATGATCTAATTCAGTTATCTACTTTGTCCCAAATTTAGCTTTCTCGTTCAACGTGGTCCTGGGAACTCAGAGGGGCTGGGGAAACACACAGAGGCAATGAGGGCTAAGGAGTCCCAGCTCCATCAGTGACTGACTCTGTAAACTTGTTCCCATGGCTGTGAGATAACATGGCATTATGATTTTTTTTAATTGGAATTTAGAGTAGGGATTATTGTCTATTTTGTAGAAATAGCTACCTCTAGGTGTCCACTGGAAATAACGGAGTAAAGTAGAAAATTCTTACTTGATCAATATAGCTATTTTCAATGTATTCAAGGAAAATATTTTTAGACAGAAGTGTGGTCCAGGCTGCAGCCACTCAGTGTAATCTATGCATCACTTACTGTAATCCATCAAAAAAAAAAAGCATCTGGGTACTTCTGAGCAGACTCCTCCCTTCAGCAGCCTTAGAGGTGGAGTGAATGAATCTCTCTTTACATATATATATATATATATATATATATATATATATATTTATAAAAATCATATATATATATATATATAATCATATTAGTTGGCAGACATCTACACTGAAAGTTACAAATCCCTGATATAGATGGAAGAGCATTTTTGTTGCTAATCTGAAATCTGGTTGGGAGAAATCATTTAATCTATTTAAACTTGAACTTTGTAACAATGTAATCTTCCATTTTCCAGGAAACAAAGGTATGTTAGTGGAAACAGCCTCCTGATGAACAGTTTCTTAGAAAAGACAATTGTTAAGCTTAAAACTTAAAACAACTTCCGCATTATAATAACACAAGTGAACATTTCTTCGTCTGTCTGTGAAATGTCAGGTTTATCCAAAATGAAGCTGGAGAGCTGTATATCTCTTGTGGAAACAGGAGAAAGTAACATTGCAGGGTTATGGAGATGAAGCCATTTTAAAATCAATTTTATGGTGTTTTTATTAGCATAGCTGAATTATACACAATATTATGATGTCTACATACATGTGCATAATGCATTTTGCTCATCCTCACCTCTTCCACCTCTCCTGTGTCCCTTCCTTTGTCCCTCTCCCACACCTAGTAATCTCCTTTCTCTTTCCAACTAATTCCCCTTCTACTTTCGACCATCCCTACATATACTAATTAGTTTCATTAGGGTTGTTTACAGGATCATGGGTACCTTACCTTACCAATGACTACATTACCAAAGAATCTCTTTCTCTCTCTCTCTCTCTCTCTCTCTCTCTCTCTCTCTCTCTCTCTCTCTCACCATTAATTCATATAAATCAACAGAAGTGTCTTCCCATAAGTGCTTCCCCTAATCATGACAGGGTCCTCATGTGTCTGATCTTATACCAGGAATCATAGCTACAGAGCATTCAAGAGTGCTAAAGCCAAGTCCTGCTGGAAGACAGAATCCTTTATATCTGATTCCATTGGAGAAGGGATATATGCAAATGCGCGCGCGCACACACACACACACACACACACCCCTCCTCCTCTCTAAGCTACATGTTATACTAGCCAGTTCAACAGTAGTGAGAAGGAAAACTACAAACCTATTGTTTACTTGGAACCTCTGTGTCAAAATGCGATTCTCAAGAGCAATGCTGTAGGAGAGGGTAGCTAAATGGAGTTTCAAAGGGACCTTCTTTCTGCCTGGTTAAATTGTAGAAGGAGCTGTTGGGTGAAGAGAATAGATAAAGAGAAGAGTCAAATTAGTAGGCACCTAAGAAAGAGACACATCGAAGTATAAGCGTAGAAGAGAAGAGTTGCTTAGGTCTAAGGATACAGTTGTCATATGGTCATCTCCAAGCGGAAGAAAGGAACACTGGGTAAAGTGTTTTTCAGCTACCCACAGTTACTACTGAGTGCCGAATCTGATCCAGAACAACCAGGGTACTGGCCACTTTCCTGTGAGGAAAAGAAAAGAATCCAAATCGCTTAGTGGGTTTATTCACTACTTTCGTAAGTGTTCATAGAGTGTTCCCCAAAGTCCACAGACCATAGAAGGAGCTGATATTAAAATGAAAAAGTGGAGTAAGTCTCTGCCTTCAATCAACTTGACAACCAAGAAAAGGGGCTGCTGGTGGGTACTAGAATGACCCCAAATGCTAGTTCATCTGTTTGAGTTAATAGCCTTCCTGTGTGGTCAATTTCGGACTTAGTTCCTTTTTACCTGCCTCAAGGTCCACCCCAGAGAAAACTGAAAGTCCTCTTTCTAGTCCTCTTTCTCCAACACTCTGCCAGCACTTTGGATAGTATATCTCAAGATATCCTGGCATTGAACCCCTCTCTTTTTCTCCCACCATGCAATGCATCAGTCTTCAGGCTTTCCTTCATGTATTTACAAAAACTTAGATGTTATGCTTTAGAATGTTATCTGGCTTAGGTAAGTCAGTCAGTTGTCACCAAATTCCTCACTCCTATCACTTACAGTTTAGGTGTTTCTTAAGTTTTGATCTTTTTTCTTTTTTTTTTTCCATAATTCAGCCTAAAAGCAATGAACCTTTTCTGGGGCTAGAGAAGTAACGGGCGGGCACCACTGAGCCTATCCAAGCTATGGACACTCAGAGGAGCCATCAACTAAACACACTGCCTCATGGTTTGGATTCAGGGACACCCTGAAGCTCGCCCTCTTACCCCTGACATACAAAATATATATAAAATAAGGAACTGACAAGACCTTAGACTTTGGGGAGCAGAGGACGGGGCTGAATCTAGCTTGCTTTTTCCTTAATCAACACTGGTTTTGACTGGCCTCAGGCAGTTTCTGCTCTCTCTTGGACACACTGAATTTCAGCTTCCTTTCTGTGCTTTGGTTTCTCTGGCCTGCTCCCTACATTTTGACATCTGTTTCCTTTGGTCATCCCTACTTTGCACTTCGTTGTCTGTCTTCCAGGATGGATCGGGATTCTTCCGGGTGATCTCATTGCTTTGTTTCTCATTGCTCCTCTTTCAGCAGCTTTCAGAGTCCCGACCTCTCAGCTGGCGGAGGGAGCTGAGGGCGTGGCTTGGGTTCCCCAGATCCTAAGGATGTCAGGGCGTGGCACAGACTGCTCACTCAGATGCCCCACCCACACAGCCCTAGTGTTGCTCAGAGGTGCGGACTCCAGGTCAGCAACTAGTGGAGCCCCTCCTCCAATTCCGCAAGCATAGAGGCTTATTGCTCTCTCAGAGCGCTAGGGAATTCCTGTTTGGAGGTAATTGCTTCTTCCATGGGCTTGGCTTGAAGAACAAAAAGCTTAAGCCTATGTCCTGGACTTCTCAGAAGAACAGTGAGGGACAATGAGCTGGGCTCCTTTCTTAGTCCTCTAGCTCCTCCTGCTTATGCATAGAGACCTGGGTGGTGTCAAGGTTACACAGCGGGTGAGAAAGAATGGGAAAAGCTAGCTGGGTCTTTTGGAAGCCTGTCTTCATTTTTTTTTTTTTTTCCTGACTTGGAGGCTGCAAAGGACACATTAGCATCCCTCAGAGGGCTGGATGCTTTCTTTACATCAGCAGAATCAGACATTTGCAAGCTAAGTAAGAATCATGGAGGATGTCACAAGAGGGAAAGTCACCTAAGGCAAACCAGGGACTCCATTTGAAAACAATGACCCTTCATAATTCTTAATATCCATTTACGTTTTTTTTTTTTTTTTTTTTTACCGTTTCTTGAGTAACTGCACACAGTCTTTACTTTTTTTTCTTCTTCAAACCTGGGAGGACAGTTAATGAAGCAGGTGCAAAGAAGTGAAATTACCGTACATGTAGCAAAATTTAGATATTGTGAGATTTCCTCTTAGCCTGGAAACACCTGGCACCGGCTTTGTTCATTCATTCAGTACATGAATAAATTTCGGACACTGGTGATGAGATGGGGCTGTGTCCTGGTCTGTACATGACTTCACACTCACAAACGGAAGAATAGTGAGAAGCCTGGCTACTAGCTTTCCTGAGTTCCCCGCCTAAGAGATGGCAGCTGTGAAAGAACCTAGAACCATGCAGAAACTACTGTGTAGAAAGATGACACTGCTGGCCAGCACACACACGCGCACACACACACACACACACACACACACACACACACACACACTGCACACACACAGTGTTTGCATATCTTCTTTATTTTTGGCAATCTGACTTTCTACCTCCAGCCAGCTTGTGATCATATAATTCACATACACTCACAGTGTGACTTTTCGAATGGTAACTAAGGCATTCCTTTAGAATCCTTCCCTCCCTTATCACAGAGGCTTTGGGGAAGCTGCGACTTTCTGCTGACTAATGAATGGTGTAGCAGCAGCCTTTGGGAAGAGCTCATATCAGCATGCTATCAGCTGGGGGTTTACAGGATGATAGTGCCTATTTGACAATGAAATGATTCATTTGCCAATTCATAGGTACTATATAAAGTAAAGGCACCCTCCACTGTAAGGAGCCAAACATCAGACCACAGTTGGCGCAGGTTTTTCTCATTTTCAGCTTGGTGATCTACTGGAAGTGGCATGTGTTTCTGCTTATGTTAATACGTATAAACAATTAAGTATATGTAATTGTGATAAAGTCAGTGACAGGAGAGGCCAAAGTCTGGGGAGGAAACTCTACCCAAACTAGATTCTAGAATTAGATCATGAATTTCAGATGCTTCATTTTCTAGGGAAATAGAAAAATCAGAAAAAAATGTACATAATCATTTGCTGATAGAATGTTTGACCCATCAGATAGGCAGACTGAATTCACTGAAGTGTAAAGACTTTCACAAGTCTCAGGCAGGTTGGGAGGGTCAAGTAGATAGCCCTGGACACCTGACAACTCTTCTCTTCTTCCTCCTCCTCCCCTTCCTCCTCGTCCTCTCCCTTCTTCCTCCTCTTCCCCTTCCTCCTCCCCTCCCCCCATATTCTTCATTTCTATGAATCCAATAAACAGTTAATCCTTGAAAACATCTTTCCACGTAGAGTGCTATTCAGAAGGAGCTGTGGATTTCACAGAACAGGTAGGTAAGGCAGTGTGGGTGCTGTGGTCAGTACTGTTTGTATTAATGTGCCTAATTTTGTTAAGATGCAGATCCTGTTGCAGGAAGCCTGGGCCAGGCTAGTTTGCACTGAGAGTGGCCATTGCCTGCTGCTCCCAGTAGTGCAGAGGCTGCTGGTTTTGGTGGTCCTGCAGCCTGCCTGCCTTTCCTTGTTGCTTTTCCTTCGCACAGATTGAGCAGCCCTGGGAGATTTAAGGAACCTTTTATGGTCCTGTTACCAGGTCACAGCTTGCTTTGCTAATATGGATGCCATTGACTGCCTGTCCTCAGCCAGGCTGGAGATTGTTAGAAGTCATCTCTAGAGGCAGGTGTCTTGAGCTAAAGGGTGTGATCTTTTATCTAGTGACTTAGCACCATTTAACTTGGTTCCGCAAACCTTTCACACATAAGCAATTTGCTCAGCTCTGATGGCAAAAGGCAAGTCCTTTTCTATGGCACACACGGTCCCTCCAGCTGTCGCTCATTTCTTCCCTCCTGGGAGTGCAGCTGCTGCTGCTGCACTGCTAGCTCTCAGGCCTGGCCCTTCTGCTCCTGCGTTTCCCCACCATTCACTCTTCTTTCTCTATATTTCCTCTTTTTTTGCTATTTTATTTACTACATGTCCAGGGACCATTGTACATGATGTCAGAAATATCTGGGCAAAGGCTCTCCTAAGGCAGGCAGACTTCAGTGTTGCCCATTTCTCAGTTCTCTGAAGCTTGCTTACCTCCAAAGGGCCTTTGCCATAGCCCTGTACCTTGTTCCCGGGGGCTCACTTTGAGTGTCTCTTATTATCACATACTCTCAGGATATAAATCCTAAATCATAATCTGAGTGTGAAACAGTCAGGAGGGCTGAACTCCAGAGTCAGGCAGCTAAGGCAGCAGCCGAGGCCCAGATCTTCCACTCATTAAATATAGAACCTCCCTCAGCATTAATTTTGTCATTTGTAAAATAACATTACTTACCTCATATATTATAATTATAGTAATGTCTACTTCCTACATGTTAGAATTTCCATGTAAAACCTTAGCTGAAGGTCTGACAAAGCAATCAATGAATGCTAGCTTTTATTATCCACATCATTATTATGACAGTTTTTCTTCCCTTCAAGAATTTATAGGATAGTAGAGTATAAGGGAGGAAAGTACGTGAATAGCTTTAACACAAAACAAATGCAGCTAGAGATACTATGGGAATTTAAGATAAAGTTAATAGCCTATCCCAGAAGTTGGCAAACTGGTGTGCAGCCTCACAACAGCTTTTACATTTTTAAGTTGTTGAAAGATTTCTAAATCAGTAAAAATATGCTGTGGCTCTTCGGTATTTTCTAGAATGCACATATTCCCAATTCATAAAAAACTTTATTAGAATACAAGCATGCTCATTTTTAGGCATTGTCCATGGGTTATGTCTCACATGATTGTGACAGAGTTGAGCTGTCAAGATAGAGACCATACGGTTCAGAAAAAATTTTTTAAAATGTATATATTTTTAAAATTTATAATTTTTGCAGAATAAATATGCTACTGACTGATCATATAACTGCAGCAGAGCAAGAAAGTTCTTCAGACAAGGAGCTGGGGGTTGTTGGGATGGCTCACGAGGGATGTGAATGTCTTCGGTGGACACGTAAGATAGAGATCCCAAGAAGCACTGTCAGTAAGCACACAGACCTTGGCTAGACTGGGGCATCTGAAGCGTGTGGAGATTTCTTCGACTGAAGTTCAGCTCTCACTTAGAAGACTACGTTGAACCCAAATTCCAAAGCAATCTATATCTTCTTAACTTGATAAACAATGAACATACTTAAAAAAATCTTTTGAGAGCAGGAGTAGAAGCATGCTAAAGACACTGTTGTGTTTTATTCTAGTTTAACTTAGTATGACGAGTGCAAGGCAGATTAAGAGAGATTCTTAGGTTGAGCTTTATATTGAGTATTATAGTGACAGCACCCCGTGCCATTTTTAAAACACTTAAAATATAGAAACAGTGTGCTTAGGCAGAGTTTCAGGTATTTGATCAGTGGAAAATCAACAATAATAAGAATCTTCCTTCAGACTTCCCTTGCACCTCCGACTAGCCCTATCAGTTTCCTGATTCCACACAATGATTCAGAGTGTGTGCTCTATATTTTGGGGCCACCTCTGTTTCACGTCACTGTCACTCTGTTGAGACTCTATCAGAAGCTCAGAGTAACTCTGGTTCTCTAGATGCCCTGTCTGTGTTCAGTTTGAGGAAATTGTGAAGGCAGGGTTACTGAAGACCCCTGGGAATCTTTAATCATGCCCCTCTGTTCTCATCCTGAGACACATGAACAGAGGAATCTAGCTTATGATGAATAAATCAGAATTTGAGGAAAAATGGTAGCATCCTATCTCATGGAGCAAAGAAGGTAGGAGAGACTTCTGGCTTTCCACAAGCTCTCTTGCTTGCTCGCTAGAACTCCTTTCTTTCAAAACAGGAGGTTTTCCCTGTGTAATCCTAGCTGTACTAGAACTCTATCTGTAGATCAGGCTGGCCTTGAACTCACAGAGATCTGCCTGGGTTTGCCTTCTGAGTGCTAGGGTTAAAGGCAAGTACCACCATGCCTGGCTCTGGCAAAGTAACCTTTCTTAACATAACTATCCCAGAACCAAACAATACCTCCCTGTTTTACTTGATTTAGCTTAATTGTTTTACTTAAAGAATGAGTTATAAAATCTTTGAGAGAGCCACAAGAATTAATTCAGAAGTTGTAAATTTTACTTAAGAATTTAAAAACAGATAGGAGGTGATCACCCTTCCTAGGTAGGTGGCTTTGAAGAATGAAGTGTTTTTTTCTTGTAGGACCACAAAGTGGGCGAGGTTATAAAGGTTTTTCTCCACACTGATCAGCCACTAAAACAGGTAAAGCATCCATTCTTTCAAGGCACTAGATGATGTAATATGATAACTTTGGGGATGTAATGCAAGCTGGTTCCATATTCACTGTCTGCCTCACTACAATTGTGAGGGCAAAAGAAATAGTTGGTGCAAGGAAAAAGCTATATTTAATTCAGATACTTGGACTTGGAATTAAATCCTCAGACTCAGGAATAAATCACAGAACCCATCCTTCACTGTCATTTCTCCTGTAAGAATTCACAAGGGCAACTCTATTTCATGTGTTTATTTTCCTCATTTAATTAAATAACCATGATTTCTGATCTTAGCCCCTGTCCCTTCTTCCCTTTTCTCTCAGAATTGCTTCCTCTGCTCTCTGATAATTTCCTTTTTCTGCTTTCAAAATTAATAGGAAAGCTAGTCGAAGGGCTGCTTTCAACATCTCAAGTGTGAATCTTCCCCGTCAAATTCTTCACGAGTTTGAGTCACATCATTAGTGGGGTGACAAGGTTGTGATGCCATAGCCCCTGCTTTGAAAAAAAAAACTCTGTCTTCTTTCTACTGGAGTAAGATTTTGAAAGGGGGAGATGGAACTGGGGTGACAGCTCTCATGATTCTTTTAGAAACTGCCCAGCATTACCAAACACCAACTTCAACAAAGCCCTGTTCTGAACTGTACTGCCTGCCCCCCACCCTGAACTGTACTACCCGCCCCTACCCTGAACTGTACGGCCCGCCCCCCACCCTCTATTTTTGCCTCGGCCTAGGAGGCTTGAGGGGAGATCTACGGAGATGAGAGGGGCCTTGTTCTCACTTTGGCTACTCAACTTTTTTGCTTTCTGGAGATATTCCATGTCCAGGTGTCATCCAACGGTTTGTTTAAAATCCTAGCTCTGCTATTTGCTTTCTGTGTGGTTCTGAGTATGGTAGTTATGCCCTATGTCATAGTCCCTTCATTTTCTGTTACAAAATCATATTTTCTATTACAGCACTGGTCCTAGAGTTATATCACTTATTATATAAAATATATATATATATAGTAAATACATTTGGCACATACACGTGAATAAATAACAAACATAATGAAGTGTTTAGAAGAATGGTTAAGGCATAAAATTATGTATTTTTTGATTTGTTGTTAACATCTCACATATATATGATCATTACCCCCAGTACTAGTTTTTGATGGGGACACATACTGTTTTTAAGAGCACATAGCCTTGAGACTTCTTATTCACTGAGCCGTGAAGGAATGAAAAACAAAAAAATTATCAGATAGCTCACCCATTTTTCTGGCATTTGTGAAATAACAAATTTCATTTTGTTTGTATTGTCCTGTTCCATATCTTTTATAGGTACTGTATATTTCCAGACTTGGAGCTGATATTAGAATTACTACATACTTGATGATACTTTCTATCTGTTGTTAAATAACTGTGTGACTCTGATTAGAGTATAAAATATGACATTGTATGTATATAGAAGATCCACCCTACTTACCGTGGAGTTTCTTGCCTGTTTATTTCCTTATTTTGGAATGGTGACAGCACATTTACTTATTCTACCTCACTGGGATTCTTTGAGAAATAATATTATTAAGCTTAAAATACTCCACAATGAGTCACATACCAATTCAAATCATCATCTTTTCCTTTTCAAAATTTCCAGTTTCTTTTTCATCCCTCAACAAATAAATTTCATAATAACATGCACTCTGGTGATAGATAACATGTACCCTTTCTAGATTAGGTACATGACATTCAGGTATTATTAATTTGCCCACAGGGGTGTGTCAAATGAAGTAAAAAAATCTGAAATTAAAATGACTCTTTCTCTCAGGGAAAGACATTCTCAAACTAATCCCCCACAAAATGTGTAGCATTAGCATTTATAACTTCTACCAGCTATAGTTATTGCCAGTCATAAATGCATAGAGCAGCTCTCAGGACCAGCTCAGGCAGTTATTCAAGATACACAAGAGATATAAGTTGATCAGTTGCACATATTAAAAAAAATACTAAAGTGAGAATTTTTTTGTGTGGTAACAGATGAAGGTCATATATTTTGAAAATGACTAGATTTCCTCATTTCTGCTAGACATGCAGAGACTTAAGAGATGAGTAAAGTTGGAGAGGAAGAAGGGAGCAGTTAGTGTGTGTCAGGTGGGAAATGAGTGGAGCTGTTACTTTACCTTGACAGGGTAAACACAGCTCTCACTTCCCAGGGATAGAAAAGAAATGAACTGCATCTTTTGGCATTTTTACACAGTTTACTGCTTATACTTTTGAAGATACATAGCTCTACAGTATAAGAAAACTGAGGAGTGCCCCCAGTCTTCATCTCTGGATGGGGATACTAGCAAGCCTAGTGATAAATAACATCGAATAGCCAGTATCTTTGATATTTATCTTATTGACAGGTTGTGGCTTAATATCTTGATGAGGTAAGCATTTCTCTGAGGTGGGGATAGTAATGATGATGTCAGTGATTTTTTTACTTGTTTGTTTTTTGAGGGAAGGTGTCATGAAGCCTAGGTTGACCTTTAACTCACTATAAAGTTGAGGTTGGTCTAGAACTCCTGATTTCCCTGCCTTAGAAGTGCTGAGATTACAGGCATATACCACCATGCCTGGCACGCAAGAGTGACTATAATGAGAGGACTTGTAGAAATTAGCCATTCTGAGCATATATAGTGTGCCAGAGACTGTATTAAATGGCTTCCATACATGAACTCATTTAATCATCATGACACAAAAAGGGAGTCTTGTTAGTCCCCCACATCACCTGAGACTGACCTGCTCAAGATGGTGAGCTGATAAGCCTACAGGAGAACAGGATTTCAGATCCGTATTTGTTACTCATGGCCCATGCTCTAAAATAACCAAGGAATATTGACTTCCTATATTTTATTTTAAAAAGCACTGGACCACATGGGATTAAGAATAGACTGTATCATTTACAATCTGGGCCACACAGCTGTCTTTAGCTTTCCAAATATTTGGATTATGAATCAGGCAACATGTGTTCCTTGCATGGTCATGATGAAGACCTCATTGAAATATTACAATATACTGGCCTCTTACTACGCAGGAAGAGAGATTGAGGAAAAGTTCTGCTAGAGAGTGGTTTGATGAACATCTCCAGGATACCTATCCAGCTGGCTGAGTGCTTCAAGTTTCTACAAAGTGGTATGAGTTACTTAACAACCTGTCAATGGTTGTTTCCAAAGGATCAACGATGTAGTGACACCATTTTAACTGCTGTAGGAAGGTGTCACCTATGCTGTGGTTCTGGGCACGCCTGGGCTACTCATCCATTTTTCTCCCCATATGTATTGGCTGACTACGTTTCTCCCTTACATCCCAGTTGTCACCAGATATATTAGTTACTTTTTTTTTTTGTCTCTGTGACAAAATACCACGACCAAGTCAACTTGCAGAAGGGTTTTCTTTTAATATATGGTTCCAGAAGTATTAGGCTCTATCATGATGGAGAAGCACGACAGCAGGTAGCAGGCTTGGCAGCAGGAAGGGAAGCTGAGAGACTGCACCTTCACCAGCAGGCATAGAGCAAAGCATGCAAAAGGTGAACTAGTGATAAGTGAGGTTATACCCTTGAAGCGATGCACTGCCTCCAACAAGGTTCTACACCTAAGCTTCTTTTCCCCAAACACTGCCACCTACTGGGGAACACTATTCAGATGTGTGAGCCTATGAGAACACTTTTCTTTCAAACCATCACAGCAAAAAAAAAAAAAAAAAAAAAAAAAAAAAAAACCAAAAAAACCAAAAAGCAAAAAAACAAAAAACTTTATGGTCCGTCTTGTGATTGGTCTGCCATGTCAGTCTTTTGCGAAGCCTGATAGGGAGTTCTCTCTTCCACCTCAGAGACCCCCAAAGGAATAGTGGTCTCGGAGAGAGCAGAGCCTAATTGTGTCTGTTAGTGACTTTGATCCTTGATTCAATCAGGCAACTCATCCCCCATGTCTGCCACAGCCAAATGGTTTCTGTAAGAGTTTAGTTAGTTTCTGCCTAGCATGTACCCTAGGAAATGAGTAGCATAAATATATACCTTGTCTTATACCTAGGTTTTTACCAATGCCCTTAGAGGGGTGTGTTCTATTGATTCTGCAGAAGGGGCAATATGATGCACTCTTCTTTAAGGAAGAACATAAGTTCTCTCACTACCACCCTGCCAGGAATTCCAGGATCCCTCTTTGCTCACACATTCCGTTGGGAAATTGCTCAGTCATGAAAGTGTCTCACTTGCCCATAACTAATAAAGGATTTTTACTGGACCTTAAATTGTAATTGAATCAAGTTATGATAGTTGCTGGGAAAGGCTTAAAAGTTTCATTGCTTCTTCTGATCTTTGATTTCCTTTTACCTTGAGAAAAATCTTCAAATCAAGCAAGCATCATGTAGAAGGATCTTTGTGGGTCTCAGCTCTGACTATTTTCTTCTGCATCTTCCCAGAAAGATGCAAAGACTTTCATGTAAAGAACTAAAGGATGTTCATTCTCTTTTCTCATTTAGATACATTTCAGTCTCTTTCTGGATCTTTAACTACATTTAAAGGATGTGAAGAGGCACTAGTGTAAACTTGTTTGATACTTCTATAGTTTTTCTAACGTACTTTGACAAACTACCAATCATGATCACAAGGAGAATAAAACTTCACTAAACTAAGTTATTAATAAAAATAAAATGAGCCATAACTAAGTATTTGCTAAATTTCACATTTGTATATTAATATTTTACTCTCATTATTTTATAGGCCGCATCAAATTTTTCATGTACATGATGACTCTTTTGTGTTAGAGGGAACATTGTTTACCATATCTCTTGCTCTTTGATTATGTTTCTTAAAAATATCTTTTGCTCAATCATATTGGTCATATTTTTATTTACTAAATAAATTCTCAGCTTTTTAAATTCTATTCTTTTGCTGTGGTAAAATACCCTAACAAAAACAACGTAAGTTTAAAAAGGGCTATTTCCACTCACAGTACAAAGGTACAATCGCTAATGGTAGGGAAGTCGAGCACCGGGAGCCTGAAGCAGCTGGTTGTATCGCCACCATTTTATCTTTTATATGCAGTCAAACCAGAACCTTCAAAAAATAGTCCATCCACCTATAGGATAGATATCCCATGTCAGGTAGCTTCATAAACAATCCTTCACAAGAATGCTCAATGGCTAAATAATCACTCAGGGGCATTCTTGGGGGCTTGTCTCTTAGACTTCAGGTACCGTCAAATTGACAACTAACACTAACCCATCATAACTCTACCCCTTATCAATTTGATTCCCAAAAGACATCACCTTTAAGCCATGTCCTTCCATTCTTGTTCCCATATTCAAGTAATCATCTTATAGTGCAAAAATACATTCAGTTGAATTATAAAATATCCATAGTCTTTAAAAATCCCAATACCCTTTAAAAGTCCAAAGTCTCATCTAAGACCTAGCATAGTCTCTTAACTATGAGTGCCTATTTAAAACATAAAATACAGAAATTATGTAGTTTCATACTTGTGACATATACTGTCTAGTAGCGCAGAATAAACAGACTTGCTGCAGAGATTGAAGGAAAGGCCATTCAGAGACTGCTCCACCTGGGGATCCAACCCATATACAGTCACCAAAACCAGGCACTATTGTAGATGCTAACAAGTGCTTGCTGACAGGACCCTGATATAGCTGTCTCCTGAGAGGCTCTGCCAGTGCCTGACAAATACAGAGGTGGAAGCTTGCAGCCAACCATTGGACTGAGCACAGGGTCTTCAATGGAGGAGTTAGAGAAAGGACCCAAGGAGCTGAAGGGGTTTGCAGCCCTATATGAGGAACAACAATATGAACCAACCAGTGCCCTCAGAGCTCCCAGGGACTAAACCACCCCACCAACCAAAGAGTACACATGGAGGGACCCACGGCTCAAGCTGCATATATAACAGAAGATGGCCTTGTCAGTCATCTGTGGGAGGAGAGGCCCTTGGTCCTGTTGATGTCCCAGTGTAGGGGGATGCCAGGACAGGGAAGGAGGAATGGGTGGGTTGGTGAGCAAGGGAGAAGGGATCTTGTCATCAAGAGCAGCAGGATGACAGGAAGGAGATGGGCGTTTTCAGAGGGGAAATGAAGAAAGGGGATAACATTTGAAAGGTAAATAAAGAAAATATCTAATAAAAAAAGAAACAGAAAAAGAAAGAATCACAGTTAGAAAAAAGAAGTGGCACAGAATAATAGTTTTCAACATATTTAAAACTCAATGCTACCTCAGAAAAAAAAGAAGAGAAAAGTTGAAATCTTTGTAGTATATAGAAGTAGATAGCACGCCAAGCTGTGCTTTGCTTGGAAGCTTAAGTGTTCCCATGATAACTGTAAAAACCTTAAATTTACTGAGGTATCCCAGAAAAGTGAACATTATTTTTAGTTCTGAGCCTTAGGCACCCATGAAACATATTGTTTCCATCTCCTTACTAGTGTGTGTGCTTAGCATAGACACTCTGTATATGGTGATAGTGTTAACATGATGTTTCACGGAGTATCAGCTACACCACATGCCAAGCATTCCAAGTTTATAATGCAGTGAACATGGGCTTGGGGGATGGGCATACTTGGTGAAAGGAACTGAGTCCAAACATAGACTGAGCCGCTGACTTAATCACACAATGGATGAGAAAAGAAGAGTTTTGCTAGCTGTTGTTTGTCCAGATTGATCTCTGGATCCTCTGGAATTAAGTGAACTTAATTCTGGTGGAAATTAAAACCAGTGGAAATGCCCTGTGACTTGGGGGAAGTTGGGTGTGGGTGTGGGTGTTGGTGGGTTCTCTGAGACCTCCCTGGTTAATAGCTCGTAGTAAGGTTTCTCATGCTTGTCACTGAGAGATTATTTAATAGCCAGTGTCCTCTAGGGAAAGCATTGTGTACACACATAGGAGTCTAAACATCATTTTTAAAAATGTCATACTTTAGATTACAAAGCAGCGGGCTTCTATAATTTTTTTTTTACACATTCTTTGTTGTAATTAACTTACTTAATCCTGTTTTTCATCTTTCAATACTTGTGTTCTTAATGGGACTCTAGATTTCTTGACTCCCTGGAGGGCCTCTCGTGCATGTTGGATTAATCTGAAAAAACTGGTTTGTTTATTCTTAGAAGGAGTAGTATTTGGATTGAAGAAGCACTTGGCACTGGTGTCCAAGTACAGATGTCCTATCATATAAGATAGTGCCTCATTCAGAAAATCCACTGTAGAACACAGTAAATAGCATCTTGACTCTACTCTGTGCTCCATTCACAACTGTTAATTTTACAGGGTTATGATTTCATCTCTGAGCAGAGGGCTCCTGGCAGGGACAGATGCGCTGGTGCCCCAGATTGTGCTGTGTGTGTCCCAGTAGGAGCCATCAAGAGCAGCAGGATGACAGGAAGGAGATGGTGCCTCCAATAGAGAAGCAGTTGTAGCCTGACCCTGGGAGGAGGCAGGAGGGAGGAGGATGGGCGCTTTCAAAGAGATCATCACGTAAATTTCCTTCCGTTTAGAATCCTACGTCTGATAAACTAAGGGAAAAGAAATAATTGCCTTGAATCTTACAGAGAATGCTGTCAATTTTGATTTTAGCATCACATGTATGTTATTTTAAAATATATCTTTGTGTATCCACTAGCGTGCTGACAGACCTAAGCACTGACAGCTCTATATATCTGTCCAAGGAATATCAAATAGGGCCACATCATGATTAGCTGGATCTGGGTCACTAGGCTAGGCTAGTATGACAGGTGGAAAAACATACCGCGTGTTGAGTCTGTGGCTTACTTCCTAGTCTAGAGCAAAAGTCAAAGTGAACGCTGGGGCCGGATTTGGACCAAGCCTGGGACATAGTACACAATAGAGACTTATATTAATATTTTGAGAACAAGTGCCTATACTACTTAACGCTACTGTTATTATTCACAGCACCTAGAACAGGCTCACAAATATGAGCAAAAGTTAGATGCTCCAAACCTAGTCATTGTGCCAAGCCATAGTGCTCATGATCTCACTGAGGTTTTGGTCTCCAATGAGAAGGGCCTAGGAGACTGTACACCTTCCTGCGGTTCTATGGGCTGTTAATAGTCCCTGAGAGAGGAGGGTGTCAGTTTCTTCAGTGCTGTAGCCTCTCCCAGGCTGTCCGTGCTCCAGGAATGAATGTCCCACACACATTCATGCAAATCAGTGGGTCACACACAGAAGGAAGAAGTGAAATCAGAAGGATGGCTTGTTGGGAGGAGGTGTCTGGGCAAGAGCAGGTGGGGGCAGATGACAGAGGGCAACGAAGGGTGTGTGCAAGCATGTAAAATTCAATATGTGAACAAACGCAGCAGCCTAAGAATACAAATGTGTGTGAGGAAAGGACAAAGGGATAAAGGAAGAGATAAGAGACCGCTTACAGCTAGGCAGGATACCACGGTGAGCAGTGGCGTGGTACAGAGTCTTGTTTATTAGCCTGTTCATTTCTTTCCATGACTATACTTTCTGTTCCTACCTTTTGACTGAACTTCCAAATAGAAAAGGGTCATGTGCAGCACATGGAAGACTGTAAATGTTATTACCAAAGGGTAAAATGGTGTGTATTCTAATTTCATGCCCACGGTACTAGGATGCTTTATTTGTGATAATACAAACTAATTTTAGGTTTAAATGACTTTGGGGCTATGATCGTGACTTAGTAAATGGGGGCACTTTTTAAAAACAATCAAAACAATTTTTCCTAACCTTTTAAAACTCAGTGATAATGACTACTTTCCATATTCCAATTGTGAAGCCCTGGTATGCTTACTGATGGTGGTAGACCACACATGGAGATAGTTAAATAGTTGGTGACCAGCATCATGAATCATCATATTCTGGCTTCCTCAAAGCCCTGGAATTCATTTATATTTTGCATAAAACCCTGATGAGATTTGCTATTGAACTATTTAGCATGCATCTTTCTTTGGGTATATTAAGTTTCTGATCATGCTTGGAAGCTTAGGGGAGAGAGATGCATTGGTTGTTGCATAATATTTCTTAAATCGTTAAGCTTAAGAGTCCTCAGAAATCCTAAGAGTCTAGTATCTTTGAGAGCTCTTTCATAAAAATCTAAGGCAAATGTGATTTGAATCGTCGAGGTGCATCTAAAACAAGGCCTGTTTCGATTGGTTTGCAGAATAACACTGACTTGAGAAAGGAAATATGTACAAAACTAATTTCAGTGATTTTTGTTTGTTTGTTTGTTTAGTTTGCATTATTTAAAGTAGGGTAGTGTGTTTTATACCATAGCCTGGGCTAGCCTGAAACCCACTATGTAGTCCAGGCTGGCCTTGAATTTGCCCCTAACCTCCTTACTTCCCTTTCTTGAGTACTGGAATTACAGGGTTTCCCCAGCATACCCCCTGAATGCCTAGGACTCCTTGGGGGGCTCAGAAGAAAGATAGAATTTGGGTAGTGACCTAAGTCTGTAATCCCTGCTTAGGGAGGCTGAGAAGGAAGGACCTCATCCTCCATGCCAGGGAGGGTGACACATCAAAACTGTATCTCTAAGAGGAATGACTGGTGAAATGTGTCCCTGAAGACTGATTCGAATTTTTATTCTCCCCAACCCATAACGGGCTTAACACATAAAGAATCACTCAAGAGTTATCCACCCATTAAGCTTTTCTTTTTGTCCCCTTTTTCCCCCCACAAAGGTTGAAAAGAATGATGAGGACCAAAAGATTGAGCAAGATGGTGTCAAACCGGAAGATAAGGCTCATAAGGCTGCGACCAAAATTCAGGCTAGCTTCCGTGGACACATAACAAGGAAAAAGCTCAAAGGCGAGAAGAAGGGTGATGCACCAGCTGCTGAGGCCGAGGCCAAGGAGAAGGATGATGCTCCCGTTGCTGATGGCGTGGAGAAGAAGGAGGGAGATGGCTCTGCTACTACCGATGCAGCCCCAGCCACCAGCCCCAAGGCTGAGGAGCCCAGCAAGGCAGGAGATGCACCTTCCGAGGAGAAGAAGGGCGAGGGGGATGCGGCCCCCTCAGAGGAAAAGGCCGGCTCAGCTGAGACAGAAAGTGCTGCTAAAGCTACCACTGATAACTCGCCATCCTCCAAGGCTGAAGATGGCCCAGCCAAGGAGGAGCCTAAACAAGCCGATGTGCCTGCTGCTGTCACTGATGCTGCTGCCACCACCCCTGCTGCCGAGGATGCTGCCACCAAGGCAGCGCAGCCTCCAACGGAGACTGCAGAGAGCAGCCAAGCTGAGGAGGAGAAAGGTGAGCACCATGGCGAGGGTGGGACCCGGGCTGGATGCACCACGGATGGGATGTTAAGCCTACAGCCAGACCACCTGCACTGTCCAGAGCGAACTGTCTAGACAGCTTGACTTCAAATCACAAAAGTTATGGTGAATCCCCCCCAAATCTACAAGCCCGAGAGAAAACCCAGAAAGAATTACATGGCAGCTAGTACTGGAGAATCAGACAATTATCTTAATTGGATTGATATAAACAGTCAAGCTCGATAATCCCAGTTAAAAGAAAATGTGCTGTATGCTGATAGACTTAGTTTAATAAGTAATTACTGAGACTACATTTATTTCATGGATAGGAATTAACTAATGTGATTATTTGGCTCGAGGAAGGGCCTCCTATAAATACAGCCAACTCTTTATTGATTATCTAGTGTGTGAATTGCCAAGCAACAAAAATATAATCTCAACCCTCCTTTTCCCTATCCCACAGTGTGTTTCTGGGCATTCTACCCACCACCAATTGGCGAGTGGTATCTGCTTATATGTGGAGAATGTTTGTATATGTTTGTAACTGGAGAATATTAACTATGACACAAACTGGGGTCAGACACAATTAGGAAAATATGTCTGTTGATATTGCCAAAACCAAACAAAAACAAAAACAAAAACAAAAAACCTCCATAAATTATCATTTTATTATCAAAGACACCACTCTCTCATATGCATAAATAATTGAGAGTTGACTGTGAATATGAAAAGGTACTGGATTCTCTTCAGTTTGGAGCTATAACTTGGAGTGATTTTTGTTATGATGGCCCAAAGAGCCTGCACAGAATTAGAAAAGAACATCTTATAAGCAATACAAATCTAATAGACTTTCATCCCTGGAAGCTGGCTTTGTCTCTCACCTCAGCATATCTAGGGTGGAGAAAACCAGTATCTCCAAGGGCTTTCCCTTGTCTGGTGTGATTAAGAATTCCTTTTATGTTGTATAGTGTGACAATTACACTAGAAAAACAGTTTAAGGGAAAAAAAGAATTATCTTGTCCCCAGCTTCAGATGTTGTAGTCTATGATGGGCTTTCTCTGTTGCCATGAGCCTATGGTAATGCCAAATGTCATGGCAACAAGAATGTATGCAGAGCAAAGTTTTGCACCTAATGGTAGCTAGGAAGAAAGAGATTGGGGGTGGTGGTGGATGTAGGTGGATGGATAGGTGGATGGATGGATGGATGGATGGATGGATGGATGGATGGATGGATGGATGGAGATAGAAAGGGAGAGGAAGGGAAAGAAAGAAAGAGATGGAGGGGAAGAGGGAGAGAAGGATGGAGAGAGATGGGGATATAGATGGGTGGATGGATGGATAGATAGATAGATGGAGACAGAGAGAGAGGGAGGGAGAAGGGATAGAGGAGAGAGAGAGACAGACACAGAGATTTTAAGATACACTCTTCAAAGGCACACATAACTAGACCTCCACCTTCCTTAACACCACTACCAGTTAAAGTCTATTCTGAGTTAATCAATGGAATAAATTATCTTATTGATTAGGACAAAGACTCCTGAGTCTAACCCTCTCTGAAATCCTCGCCACAGACACATTTCACTGAGGTGTGTTTTACTGATCCAGATGGCTCTCCTCAAATTGACAATCAAGATACTCCATTGTACCTTTCAACTCCAAAAATCTTTAGAGATAAAGTTACTTCTGTGTCAGTTTACCTGGATTTGTTTGCTCCTTTACAACTTTATAGATTTATCCATAAGACTAAAGGACTAAATTTGATCCAGACCACTATCTTGGGAAAGTTTATGAGATTGAACCGGAACACTAATCCAGAAAATGTTAAAACATCTGGCCTTCAGACTGATAAAGCGATCATTGAAACTTTGCCTAGATATTAAACCATGGCAGATGATTATTCTGTTTTCAGGTCTATTTTTTCATTTAAACCTCTAGAGTATAATAATTATCATACTTATCAGCCCACTCTTATATTTCCAGCTTTAAATAGATCATGGTTCTTTCTACCAGTGATGTAGTTTAGATCTTTATTGCAGCTACATACCTGCCCTAGAGGCCTGGACTTACAGTTCAGACAATGATATCATTTTCCCAGTAATACCAAGGTATGTGAATAGGACATTGGTTTAAGTTTATTCAACAAAATTGTCTTGATTCCTTTTCTTTAGGCTTAAAGTTCAAGGCTCACATATGAAGTCTGGGAACCACATTGAAGATACCTATAATGTCATTATGTAACTCTTGGAAGTCAATCATGCTTTTAAGTATTTGACATGTTTGACATTGCTTAGATCATATTTTTTAAACTGGGATTTTCAAAGTGTGAAGAATAGACACAAAGATATGATGTAATTTTAGGTATATATACTCATTGTTTGGTTGATAGAATTTGGTGAGCCAATGAAAAAAACTCTCTCTATATTAGTATATAATATATATAATATATTAATAAATACTATACATTGTGTTATACATTAATCTATAATAAAATGTTATATGTTAATATATTTAAGGATAGGCAAATAACATTTTGTTAATATTATACTTTATCATTCTAAGTGACTGATTATAATATTTTATGTGGTAAGTATTCAATAAATGTCACATGCAGGAAGAATAGAAATTGACCAGGTTTAATTTATAGATAGCATTTTTATTTTTTACCTGCCTAAAGAGTCCTCTTGCAACTTTGTAGATTCTAATCATTTATTTGATTTAAAACGTGTCTGAAAATAGAGAACATAGTCTGTCTTAAGCTTTTCAAATTCTAGATGAAAACTATCTGAACTAATGAGACTGTATATGGTGCATTGAAAGGCCATTGGGCACACAGGTGAAACTCAGTGGGAAGGTAACCCAGGAGGCAGCAGACAATGGATTTTGATTCATCAGGCCTTATACTTTAAACTGGGATTTCTGAAGTTTAGAGATTAGACACAAATACACGGTATGATTTTATGTAAATTGCTTTTTAGCTTTGGATTGATACTTTCGCCTCAGTTAGATTCTGAATTTGCAGCTTGTAGCTTCTCTGGACTGAAATCTACCAGCCTGGCTTGTTCAGTGTGACAAGCACAAATTATTCAGTTAGCATGAATCTCATGGCATCCCAGAGGCTAAAGGCGACAAGAAGATCTATCATATCATATCAGTCCCAAATTCCCAGAGCCTTTGCCTCATGTTCCCCTTCCCCCTTCTCACTGAGTTTCATTCTGGCCCTGGTTAACATAGCAGTATTTTCAGAAGGACTGTACAAATTGGAAATGGACAGCTCCCATGCTTGGTTTGAGTTTCTGTGGCTGCAACTAAGAGACAAGCTAGCAATGTACCATACAGGCAGGGACCAAATAAGTCCTAGAAGACAATCCAAGAAAATAAGATAAAAACTTTCAAATCTGCTCTGCTCATTGCTTTAATACAATGGAAATTATTTGTAAACGAGGACTAGAATACTGACCTCTGCCCTTTGTTATTTATGGCTTTCTTATTGCTGACTACCTCTCACCCTGATACTGCTTTCTTTTCTTGTTTCCCTCAGCTGCCCAACTATGTATCCCTGTTTCTGTTTGCATGCAACCGACTCTCAGTGTTCCTTTCGCCAAATGGTTTCTGATTCCTTTGTAAGAAGATGGTTCTTTTATAGGGAGAGCCTATAGGACAATCCCTTCTTCATTGATGAGGGGAGGACTTTTAAAACCTCTTTAACGATATTGTCCTTGGTATTTTATGCTGGGCAGGAAGTATGCACACTGGCTTTCAGTGATGGAGTTCTCTGCTTGTGTCCCTCACCCCCAGTACTGCTGATGGATTTTCCTCAAAGAGGATCCTAAAACATCTGCTGCTATGGTGTTAGCAATGCCACCCAAGGATTCTGGGTGTTGATTTGGTTATATTTCATTTATTTGTTTTAACTTAAAAACTATGCTCACATATTTGGGAAGCTGGGGTGGGTGGTTGACGCATGGATGTGGAGGAACAGGGACAACTTGCTAGAGCCAGTTCTCTCATCCTACCATGAGTATGTGGGGGATCAAATTCAGGTCATCAGGCATGGCAGCAGGTGACTTTACACACTGAGCCATCTTGCCAGCCCTACATTTTATTGCTATAGTCTCATTACATCTTTCAAACTGAGATTATCAACACCAATCAGGGAAACAGGGAAATCTGCATTTGTTTTGCAGTTCTCTGTTTGAAGAGAAAAAAAGTTAACTTATTATCTTCGTACCTCTCTCCTCTTTTATCTTTTCTTCTTTTTTTCCCTTTGAAATTTCATTCTTACTTCCTTTATTTCCGCCTATTTAGAATAACTCCTGATGGTGTAGGAGTCCATGTCACAAGGATTCAAAAGCTATGTTCCTTTGCTATCAGGGCAATCTCATTTGTTAAGGAAAGTGTGATGAAACTCAGAGAGTGGCATTTAAAATAATCACATTAATAATCTCAACTGAATCATGCAAATATATATGGAATACGTCTATTTGCAATATTACTTTAGGACAACAACAAACAAACAATGGCCCAGATGCAATTTAACCTATGATGCTAAAGATTTTTGTATCATTCATATATAAGTAACTAAGTTATGAGCAAACCAAGCAGAAGAACATCGATAATTTCTAAAAATTCAGTGTACATGTCCAGATTTAGAGAAATTCTTCATGTTTTTTAGAGCCCCCCTTCTTTCTAGTTCCATCCGACTCTGTTGCTCTCAGAAGGACAACCCAGTTTCACCAAGCTATATTCTAGAGAGGGGTTTCCTTGGGTGTTCATGATTACTTGGCAGGATGCCTCAGAAAAGGTTTAGATCTGAAATGGGGCTTCAGCCACTTCCCAGATTTATATACAACTCATAAAAACTGAAATTTTGAGTTGTTAAAGTCCATAAATGTTGTTTATAAAACATGGGAACCCTGTCAGCTTACTCAGTGGACACTGCTTACATATGGTTGATTATTAAGGTTTTATGGACCACTTTTATATAGCTAGAGTAATCATTTTTATTGGTTTTACTTGACAACAATCCAGTTGCACTTGTTAATATTTTCCTTTCTATTTTTAAAGTCTGAAGGCAAGGTAAAAAGGTATCCTGTTCACAGACACAGTCACTGACAGAAGGGAGGTGTCAAACTGATAAATTTCTAAATTCTTACTTTTAGGTAGCTTTGTAGTTTTTAAAGCTAAAATGTTTGATCTTGCCTCATTTCTTTTTCTCAGTGGTTGTGCTTATCTCTTGTTGTTCTTTTGAAATTCTAACCAAGAAATTTCTGGGGCATGCTCTGTTCTACAAAGCTATGAGACAGGCAGGGGAAAGCATGCCTGAATGAGGAGATGGAAGGTCTGTTCACAACGGTACACAGCATTTAATAGGCAATTTATTAAAACCCAAAAGTCCCTATGATAAATGCTGGGTGGTAAGTATCCCATTGAGCCATTGTAGCCACCCTATGGCATGTGTTAGTACCATGTCCCTCTCTGCTTTATGTGAGAGAAGTTTGAGGTTCAGAGATTGAGATACATAAGTACTTTTGATAACTAGGAAGCATCAAACCAGAAAGCTCAAGCCTTACATGCCGAACCCTTACACACACTCTCAAGGACCCAAGTGTCTTGGCTATTGTCAGAGCCTCCCCTGATTTGTACAGTGTGCTCCAGGGTGTTAGGAATCATCAGTGATGACCCTTACAAGGAGGCAAACAGGAACACTCATAATCCTGCTCAATTCCCTCTCAGGACCATCACCTCAGAATGATGAGAAATATTAAAGTTAGCCAATAGACTTCAAGTGTCCCTTTGTTAGAACAAGGTGAGCTACAAAGATCAGTAGAAACTGTTCAGAATAGGAATATTGCAGGTATCATAAGATATGCCCCCCAAAAAAGTGAGAGTTGCAAATAGAAGATTGTAGGTCTCTGTTGGTGTCAGGTCACTTGCCTCACAATTCGGATGTGCCTCTCCCTAAATTTGGCTTTTGTGAACGAGAGCCTTGTTAGACACCTGTTTAGACTGTACCCCTGTCTCCAGCAAGTGTGCTTATAAAGAATCCACTGCCTTCGTACTACCTAGGGCCATATTGGTAAAGAACTTTCTAGAAAATGGGAATTGGAGTATAATATCTATTTCTGTAGTTGTCAAAGGGAGCAGAGTAAAGAGAAGTTGAAGAACTAAATTTCAGAATCAAGAAACATATTGTTGAGGCCTTTTTGCCTTTTTTCATTATTCATATATGGCTATCACTTCATAAAAGAAGCTACCAAGCAGAAAGGCATGTATGTGAATGCCTTAATTTAAAAATTACCACATTATATTTGGCACTGAAAATAGAATATTTCTTAAAATATCAAATAGTTTCTGGCATATGCAGCCATTCATATTTTTTATTCTGCACACGTGTGTGCACACACCCCCTCAGTCTCAGAAGTATGAAAGAGTGGAACATGCCCGTAACACAGAAGCCTGTTTAGCTAACCATGGAGAGAAAGCAGACTGCTCCGTCTAATGGAGAAGAAAGCTCTGAGGGCTCCTCTGTTTTTATAGCCATAGCTCCATTACATGCTGACCCCTTCCTAGAGCTAAACATGAATGGGGGGTAGAAGGAAACAGAGGTGCAGCTTCAAGCTCTGAGAACTGCATCTCTCAAGATGTCTCAAGATAAGATGACTTAGAGCATAAATAAAGGTATAGAAAAGGTGTAGAGAAAATAAAGGTTTATGAAGGCATGTCTAACCATGTTTCTTAATCCGATTTAAGTTTTATATGTAGAGAAACTGAATGATTCAGGCAATAAAAACTCACTCTAATTCATATAACAAAAAAAGCTTTGCACTTCTGCCTTCTTCAAAATACCAGATATTGATTTCACAGCAATAAATCTTGGCTTTTTAAGCAAATATTTTGGGGCTTGCTTAAAAGAATATTTACATGTTGTCTTGTTAAGGGTGATGAGTAGTATCGTGTCCTAAATAGATCCATCTTATAGACTATACTTAACGCAATTTCTCTATCTCCTTAGTGTAATAGACTACATACCACCTGAATTTATGAGACTTGAGTTCTTAATCAGAATTCATTGATAGTTATGGCTAGTGATTCTGGACTTTCTACTTAGTTTTGGTGTCTATAAAGTGTGTTTAACTCTGCCTTCCAAAAGGTAAATGGAATACCAAATAGACACCTTTGGCTTGTTGACAAATGACCTCTTCCCCAAGCATGGCCACTTTCCTGTAGTCCCTTGTTGTCTTGTCTCCTAGGCAGTAGATTTGGGGGAATGAAGTTGAGAAGAGAGAGGATTGGATAGAAGAGAATGAATCTAGGAAGCCGGTTCTGAGAGACTTTGTGGTCATACTTGAGGCCCAACAAACAACAAAAGATCAAAATACACTTTTAACACTATATTATACTTGAAATTGGAAATAAAGACTTGAAAATAGTGGTCCTCAATACGGTTAAACCTCTGTCTTTTAGTCTTCCTAACCCAGGCTCTGTGGTGGAGAATTATAACTATGTTGACTATATTTTTGTTGGCAATATTTCACCTTCTTCCTAGACATAATTTATTATTAATGAGATTTTATATCTGCATTATTTAATTATAAGTAATTATAGGGGTTTTATTCTCATATTGATTGGATGCATACTCACTAGTAAATGGGTGAGGTATACATTTGGGTGTATCTCCGCGGTGGACTCCAGAGGATCAATTACTCGGTGGAAGAGACAATCCTGATGGTGGGGCCTGGAAAGAAGAGAAGGGACAAACTGGGGAACACATCCAAATGTCCAGGCATTCTCTTCTCTCTGTTTTCTGTCTATCATGAAGCAGTGCTACACACTCCAACTGTCATGAAGTCTAAGCAAGTGTGGGTGTCACAATGACTATGGAATGGAACATCAGAAATGATGAACCAAAAGAAGCCCCCTTTCCAATACACAGTTGTTTGTGTTGGGCACTTTGGTCACAGTGAAGATAGTAGTGACAGAGTCTGCAAAAAGTTAAGCAATTGCAATAGCTTGAAGACTTGGACTCTTTCTTAAATAGATAAAGGATACATTCAGCAGACATCTAATGGGTTTAGGAAAGTTTTGCCAGCAGATAAGACATATTATATGGACAGCTGTAATATAATTTTCTTCTTACTCCTTAGACAATGATATTCTCTCTGTAACAGGTCATTTAACCAATGACAAACCTGGCTAACAGTTACAGCATTTGAAATTAGGCCATATCAAACATCTGTGGGAAAATAGCATAGGTAACACATAAATTAGATGTGTTGGCTCAATAATTCTCAAACCTGTTTTCAGTTTTCAAGCCATCCATACTATGGTTTGTCTTGTATCATTTTGTTTTGGAGCAAAAGTCAATATATTCAGAGAGCAAACACACAAGGAAGGAGATTTGCCCTTTCTGATAAATTATGCTCAGAATAGGGCTTCCTCATGGAGCACATGAGCAGTGAAACCATTTCTGAAGGATAGCCTTTCCTACCCCAATACAAGTTGATAGAGCCTTTAAAAAATTATTTATTTTATGTATGTGAACACACTGTCACTCTCTTCGAATACACCAGAAGGTATTAGATCCCATTACAGATGGTTGTGAGCCACCATGTGGTTGCTGGGAATTGAACTCAGGACCTATGAAAGAGCAATCAGTGCTCTTAACACCTGAGCCATCTCTCCAGTGCTTGATAATCTTTTTTTAATCAAGAAGAGAAACCAAATGCTATTCTTCTAAAATCACCCATATTGATGCTTGATGGATATGTGTGTTTCAGAAACTGGGAATGAACAGTTTTATATTACCAAAAAAATATCTTTAGAACAATGAAATAGTGAATAAACTACACACTTCCTTTTCTATTTAGCCAATAAGAAGTGACAATTGAGAACCAACTTTCTTCTTCTTCTCCTTCTTCTTCTTCTCCTCCTCTTCCTCCTCCTCCTCCTCTTTCTTCCTCTTCCTCTTCTTCTTCTTCTTCTTCTTCTTCTTCTTCTTCTTCTTCTTCTTCTTCTTCTTCTTCTTCTTCTTCTTCTTCTTCTTCTCCTTCTCCTTCTCCTTCTCCTTCTCCTTCTTCTCCTTCCTCTCCTTCTCCTCCTCATCTTTCTCCTCCTCATTCTCTCCACCTCCTCCTCCTCCTCCTTCTTCTTCTTCCTCCTTCTCCTCTTCCTGTTCCTCCTCTTTCTCTTGTTCCTCTTCTCCTTCTCTTCCTCCTGTCCCTCCTACTCCTCATCTTCATCTTTCTTTCTTCCCCTGGAAAAATATAGAAAGGCAACTCAGAACTAAGTTTATTTATGTAATTTCTAAATTAAAACTGTTCTTTTCATTACTTACCTCTGTGTGGGTGTGTGCATGTGATTGCAATGCCTGTGGATGTACAGGGATCTCCCTGGGCTTGCGTGAGTGGCTGTTGTCAGCTTACAAATGTATGTGCTGGGAACTGAACTTAGGTTCTCTGCAAGAACAATGTGTGCTTTCAATCATGAAGATATCTCTGCAACCTTACAAAATATAAAGTATGTAAAGATGAAAATTTTTGTTTAGGCTAATTAGAGTAACCTTCCTGGGAGGACTTGATACCTAAGTTGCTTCTCCTGTCTCAAAGGACAATAGGTATCTACTAAAAAGAGATATTGTTTGTTTCTCATACCTGAGAGGTCCTACTTTTCATTTATATTATTACAAAAGTGCAAGAATTTAAATTCAAGTCATGACTCAGCAGTGGGTAGTTAAAATTAACCCACAATGGGAAAGCCAATTATTGAACTTCATCTATGCAATTGCTTTGGGTAGAGCAGGCAGGCAATTCAGATAGTGAATGAGTTAGGAATGAATGAATGGTACTATTCAGGGGAAAGTCCCAAGTTGATAACAGGGATAGGTTAGTATTCTCCAACTTGGCACAGGCCAGCTCTTAGGTTCCTTGAACGTGAGCTTATCTTTTCATAAAGCAAAAATGTTCAACAGGGGATCACAAAATCACTGGTAAAAGATCATGGTGATGGTCATCTTATGACATGTTCCTGATTTCTATGCACATTCTAAAGAGCAAAGTGAGGTGGACTCTCTTTTATATAGAACATCTATGGTGTCATGAATGAACCTTTCTGGTAATTTAGGATAAGAAGTTCTGTAGAAAGTGTGGCTTTTTATTTGGGGCCATGTGTCCTCTCTGTGGTGGCCAGAATTCAAAGCAGCTAGGGCTTCCTAGACCAAGGGGGAACATTTTACATTATGTTTAGAAACATATTGCAAACTGGAAGAAAACCAGGGCTGCTCTGTTCTGCAGCAGGTGATTGATTTCATCCAAGCTCCAGGAGTGACCTGTGGGTGACTCTTAACCAGTGTGTGACAGGCACACCCAGAGATAGGATAATCTGCCAGGTTTCTTGGCTCAGTTTCTTCTCTGACATGTCTAAGTAGTCTTTGCAGTGTGAGTTAGAGTCCACTGAGCTTTCTGCTGCTCCCCTGTAGGATGAATAAGTTATGCCTGAACCAAGCATGCTGCTATGACAGAGGCGAGGAAACATCCTTTTCCACCCTTGCTGCCTATTCTTCTCTCCCATAGCCCTACAGACAAAATCTGTGCACAGTTTGGGAGCCCTCTGAGACAGTAAAACATAAGAGAGTGGGTTATCAAATAGGTTCCTCCATACACATAAAGTGCAACTTGTCATAGCTCTGATGTATTCAGCAAAACAAATGACACTCTATTCTAATTTAAAGGGCAGAGCAGCCCTGAGTTTAAGCAGTTTGTTTGCATACTTCTCCTGCTGGTATGACTAAAGGCTTCTATAAGGAAAAGCAGTGATGTGATTAAAGGTGTTTTATTTCTCTCCTTCCTGATCCTTTACTACTGATAGGATTCCTTAAAGACGCATTAGATAAGAAGCCCACAGCTCTCGAAGGGACAGGCTCATTCACCTCAGTCCAACAGTGGATGGACATTTGGTGATGTACTCCTCTCTTTACAGTATGTTGACGGTGGTCTAGGTAGGAGGTCAGTGCAAATTGTTAAATGACAGGTCACTTTTGAAAAGCTGAGGAGAGACGTACATTTTTTTAAACACCCAGTTAAAGAAGGTTTCATTTGTTGTGTCAGAATGGTAATTTAATTAATGGAGAAGAATGTTTCTCATAGCCAGGATTAAGCTGGAACTTGGGTTACGTGCCTCTTACTACGGGAGTCATTTCTACAGACTTCACTTGAAGGATGAGTTGGATGAGTGTTTATAAAGTTTATGAGGTATACCAAGATAGTATTTCTTTTTATTCTCTCTATTCATTTTAGGTGTGTTTGTCATTTGCCCATGGATGCATTATGAACACTTAAGTAAATACTAAATATAAATATATATAAATATAAATTATATAAATATAGTATATAAAAGGAAAGGAGGTGAGATGGAATGAAAGAAAGCAAGGGAAAAGTAAACAGAAAGAAGCTGAAGAAAGGGCACCATCAGGAAAGCTCTCTCTATGTAAGCATGAGGATCCTTGTTTATATCCTTAGCATCTAGCTGAAGAACAAGCTTAGTATCTTGTGCCTATAATCCTAACACTGGTAAGGTGGACACAGGGGGATCCTTGGAGCTCACCATCCACTCAGTCTTGCCATTGAGCTCCAGGTGCAAGGAGAGACCCTGTCTCCAAACATCAGGTGGAGAGCATCAGAGGAGGACACCTGCCCTTGACATCTGGCCTTCACAGACACATGCACACACATGTGCACAGACACGAACCTTCCTCAGACATGCAGCTTGCACAAAGAAATCCAAGGCAGGTAAAGTATTCATGATGTTATTAACCACAGCAGTAGTTACATGCTGATAACTTGGCTTCCCAAAGCACAAAACTCAACCTTTTAGAATTTGCCTAGTTTGGTTGTCTAAATATGCCTGTTGTAGCCTATTTCAGGCAACCAATGTTGTCACTGCATAAGCAGTTGGGAAAAGATGTCAGAGAGCTCCAGCACAGGCTTGTATCGGTGTATTTTTAACAAGCTAATTAATTTTACTTTGGATAACTCTGAAATACTACAATAGCAATTATCGAGTCTCGGTGTTTCCGTGTTGGAGCACATAAAGATCCATGTGTAAAACCATATGTTTATGTATATGTGACATCATGGGAACCTGCTGTAACATTTGCAGGCATCTGCTGAGCACTGTGCACTTGTTAAATGGTTAAGGATAATGCTGATGCTTAGAATTGCACCTAATATTAACTAGAAAAGGTATTGCTTACAAATGGACTGATATACTGTGTTCTGAAGTGTGAACCGAGTGCTGAGCAAGACCACAGCAGGTAGTGGCATGTGTCCAAGCCCAATGGCTTGGCCTCAAGTCCCAGGGCTCACATGGTAGAAGGAGAGAAGCAGCTCTCGCACAATGTCCTCTGAACCTCAAGATGCATAGGGTGGCATTGCATGCCATCCCCTGCCTCCTCCAGATAAACGTATGTCATCATTTTTAAATGTGATTTGATATTATATATTTTGAACAAATTGTAAGGCTTTTTATTTTAGAGGCAAAATTAGGGTCCAAGCTGAATTGTAATTGCAACACTCATTCTTCCTTTTCCTCTCACTAATTTTGGTGCTAGGAAGACTATTGAGAAAAAAATGTAATAGAAGTAGGAAGGGCAAGACTGGTGAATAATTTTAACTTAATAATAATAAATTTAATTTCACAAATTGCTAGGCTGGACACCAAATAGCAGTACAGTGGTTGGAGATTGTAGGGGTAATGGAGTTGTTTGAAGAATGTAAGAGGCTCTCTGCTTGTGTCTCTGTCCCTCTTGTCCAAGAGGATCATTTTTCAGCTCTAAGTTGCACGTTGAAAGCATAAATGTAAGGAGATTTCTTGCTACTGTCTGTCTGTGGGACCAAAAAAAAATTGGTCCCATCCTTTGATCCCACTGCTCACCACGAGTATGGCTAACCATCATCATGCTGATGCTGTAGATTGTATACATTAGTTACAGGGTTGGCAGAAAATGCTTGTATTTTAAAGCTCTACTTTTTATTCATTGGTCTGGGTCACCCCTAAACATTGTATTGGCTTAGATAAGGTAAAGTGGCAACAATATTAAGACCATGTAAAATATATTTAATAAATATTATAGAAATATTCCACTCTAAAACCTTGTGTTAAAATGCAAGTGCAAGACTATGTTGCTGGAATCCTAGAGTCCAATGGAGAATCACTTCAGAGGGGTATGTTTTGGGAACTGAGATGTTTGGCAGAGTCAGGGATCAGGGGTCAGAGGTCAGGGATTTCACCAGTGTACAGTCTCCTGTGCTACACTCCTATCCTCAACTATGTCTTGATATTGGTAAAACATTGAAATTTTAACCAATAGTAACTAACAATTCCTATTTGGAATATAAGGTCATTTTCCAAAGACCTTGGCTTTTAGCATGACTAAGTTCAACCGAAAATTCAGAACCCATTCTTTTCATGGATTCACCCATTTTCTTAGTTAGGGTTTTACTGCTGGGAATAGACACCATGACCAATGCAACTCTTATAATGACAACATTTAATTGGGACTGGCTTAGAGGTTCAGAGGTTCAGTCTATTATCATCAAGGAGGGAACATGGAAGTATCCAGGCAGGCGTGCTGCAGGAGGAGATGAGAGTTCTACATCTTCATCTGAAGGCTGCTAGCAGGATACTGGCTTCCAGGCAGCTAGGGTGAGGGTCTTAAAACCCTCAGCCACAGTGACATACCTACTCCAACAGGTCACACCTCCTAATACAAATAATAATTTGTTGTATTTGCCTGGGCCAAGCATATACAAAACCATTATGCCCTTTCTGCACCTGACTCAAAGTGTGTTTTTTTCCAAACAGGTTTTCTTGCTGGAGACACTATAGAAATTGTTTATACCTCAAGAATTTGCTTATACTGTAAATCATAAGCCATTGAACTTTAGGTGACTTATTGAACATTACTAGTCAAAGCACAGTAAGATGACAATATCTATGGCTGCCAAGGTTTTCAGAAAAGCAAACTGATGAGCATGAGTGCATTTTCTATTCCAACTTGCAACAGAATGGTACAAACAAAGAATTTTTTCAGGTGTTATCCTCCTTAAGGAATTTATGTAATTGTGAAACATTAGTGAAATTTAGATTTACAGACATTAGAATCCGTGAAGAGGTTTTAAACATTAGAGAGAAAGAAAACGCATAACCTGTGTTGCTTTCACTGATTAGCCCCAGCAAATGATCACTGTTTGCATGTCTGCCTAAGAAGATGCCCCAAAGGGAGACGTTTGTGAACTATGGCGCCAAGTCCTAGTCAACTCCAGGGACTGACATCCTGAATATCATATTAGCGAGTCACATCACATGACAAACCCAAGTTGTGTGAAGGAGTAGCTTCAGTCATTCCAGGCTTTAGCTCTGAGGTGCTTTAGCTTATGTTAACTGCCTTTTTAACTTTCGATCTTTACTATACTTTTTAATGTGTTTATTTGTGTGTGTCTGTGTGTGCCTGCCAGGGTGGGGAGATGGGTGGGAGGATACATTCATGGGCAACAGAAGAACCTCCTTGCACCATTTGGGTCTTGAGAATTGAACTTAGGTTCTCAGAGTTGGCAGCAAGTGTCTTTAACCTACTGAGCCTTCTCGTTGACCCAAGCTTCGTTTGACTTTCAGTAGATTGTTCTGAAGACCACTCATCCAAAGGTCCATAATTACGCTTGTCCAAATCTGTACCCTTCAGAAATTCTTCCAACACTTATCTTGGTAGCTGGAATGAATTTGAAATGATTCCTTTTTGCCTACATGACCTCCCATGGTCTGACTTCTGCTTGCCTCTCTGATCTGTGCCCTTTCATACTCACTATCCCTCTTCCCTCTTCTCTAGTCACACACTTTCCAAATATCTCTAATGAGTCTAGCTTACGTCTGCTGGTGGCTTTTGCACTTGCTGTCTCTGGGCTGGGTTGCCTCTGACTGTTCAAATCTCCATTTAAAAGTCACTTGCAGTGAGAGAACTCCCCTGACGCCCTGACCTTTGATCTGAGTAGCAGCACACCCATCAGCATCATCCGTTTTACCACCTCAGTCTGTTTAGTTCATCTAGAGCAGTGGTTCTGACCCTTCCTAATGCTGCAACTCTGTTATACAGTTTCTCATGTTGTGGTGAGCCCCAACCATAAAATTATTTTGTTGCTACTTCATAACTGTCATTTTGCTACTGTTAGGAATTGCAAAGTAAGCACCTGTTAGTCAGGCTATCTGAGATGTGAGCCCTTAAAGAAGTCTCGACCCACATTTCGACAACTACTAGTCTAGAGCTTCCTTATGCCTAAAATAAGTGTCTTTACCTCTTTTTGATGTCTTAATTGTTTTCTCTATCACTAGACAGTGACAACATCCTTCCCCACAATATTCAGCATCTTGGTGCTGACCTACACACAGGAGGCTCTCAATAGACATCTACTGATTAACTAATAACATTATTCTCCTACTTGGAGAGATTTCTTTTCATAAATCGCTTGCATAAAAAATGAACCACTTCAGTTTTCAAATTTGAAAGCCTCAACCACTTTTTTAATAAAGACATTTTTAAAAACTAACGTATCTATAACACTTATAGCCCACTCCTTTAACTGTTAAAATCATCTATTTCCTTCCCATGACCTATTTTCTGAATCTCTCTCTCTCTCTTTCTCTCTCTCTCTCTCACTCACACACACACACACACACACACACACACACACACACACACACCTGAATTCTTTTTTAAAAATTTTTATTGGTTATTTTATTTGTTTACATTTCAAATGTTACCCCCTTCCTGGTTTCGCCCCCGAAAACCCCCTATCTCACCTCCTCGTCCTGTTTCTATGAGAGTGCTCCCTCACCCACCCACCCACTGTCTGAATTCTTTAGCATCAGATTTCAGGCAACCACACTTCAACCAAGAGTCACCAACTACTTGATTCCAGGCAGGAAGAGAAAAGAGGAGGTGAGCTTTAATGTCCCCTGAGTTTAAACTTAAGCTACTTTCAAACTTATTACATTGCAGATTCCAAGTTAAATTTTAGAAACAAATTTGCCTAGGATACCTCATTAAATATCCTATCTTATGTAGGACTGGGCAGGCCTGGATTCAACTCTAAGCTCTTCTAAAACTTCTCTATGTGTACCTTTAATGATATGTTCAGTCCCCAGACTACTACAAGGCATTTACAAAGTGATGCACTTTAAATGATGCAAAGGGCTCATTTTATAGAAGAAAATGAGTTGTTGTAACTCAGTTGTTGCATCAGTAAACAGAGCATTGCAGCAGCTGCGGAGTTAGGTAATCTCATCGTTGACTGTGACACAGAAGGGAGAGTATGGGTCTTGAATTGAATTTGAAGCACAGACATGCTCCCTAAGGAGCTCAGTCAATAGCTCACCATAGGTTTCATCATGGCGAAATGGTCTCAGGGATGAACCCAGTTGGCATTAAATGACTTATATATAAAGTACCTACAATGTGTTTCCTTGACTATATAACAAATGTTTAATAGAAACTGACATTTTTTGTCCTGTTTTTTGTTTTCCATATGAAGTTATTGGAAAACTTTTTTTTTTTTTGCCTTGGCACCAACTCCCTGACTTTAAAGAGGAAATTAATGTACAAATATGACTTAATTTATTGTGGTCAGCTAGAGAGAGACTCATAATGACATACCGCGTCTCCTGAGAACCAGAGGCTATTCTATTTGGCCTACTTTGTAGCTCGGCAACATTACCAAGTACTTACATTATCAGTCATGATTGAGCCTGGAAGTTAGCCAAGGCCACCAGGTAGTGACGGGAGGATTAATTTAGGCTTCCTGTAATTGGTCCCTCAGAAACTGCAATCTAGGGATTTGATAGAAAGAGTTGGAAACTCTTAAGAGAAATAGGTAATATGCTCTTTCTAGGTAAGTACAAGTGTAATGATTTCAACTTAGATTTTAATCTTATCGGGAAACTTAGACATCACTTTGACCCAGGCATGGAGGGTTTCAAGAGAGTCCTTTCATCTCCTGAAATGGTCTGTAACATGTTTGACTGTGTGTGCTTATGGATGATAGTTTGATCTTTCATCAGATATTCAGCTGGGACCAGTTCTCAAAACCATTCAACCCGCTGTACCTGAGCAATCCCCAGGACAGGCTGTGCGTGTGTGTATTCTAATGAAAAGTGACGTGTCTGGTAGGATCACCTTGAACAGTCACATAATGTGTTAGGCTCAGAGTATGGGAGACAAGGTCTCCCAAGGAGCAAGTTTCATTGTTATACAGATAACTTGCATTTGTTAGTGGTGTGATTTATACAGGAGCTCTAAGCATTATAAAGAATACTGGTGTATAAAAGTAAAAAGAAAGAGGTTGTCCATTCAGTGTGCAGTCTGGTTGGAAACAAAGTAAGGTCTTTAAAAGGAGCAAGCAAGCAAACAACAAGCAAATAAAACTAACTCCAGGTCCCAGAGCAGTGTATGAGTATATGGTTGGCTGGAATCTGTAGTCTGACTGTAAAAGCTGAGTTTAGATGCCACGCTGGTGGGTGGTATCTGAACGAAGGAAATGAATGCAATTAGGCATCATTGGCTTAGCACCAGGGAGGGCAAGGTGAATGTGTTAGACCTTAGAGTGCTCAGTGAAGTGATTGGGAGGTTTAAACAATGGCAGATGTTTTTACTACATTAAAATAGTATGACAATTGATGTCATAGCATTTTATGGAGTCAAAGGTCTTAGATATAAGATAAGACCTTATCCTATAGAGATAAAGCCAGTGCAAAGCATTATCCACTCTCGAAATCCATTTCACGATGTAACATTCATTTTAGTTCATCCACTCGCATGACTTCATGACTTCAGTAAACAATACTTTTAGACTTAGCTTTTGATAGCCTTACAAAGGACTTAAAAATAAAATTAATTTCAGAAAGGATTCAAAGCAGGACCTTGTCACAGTAAATCCTTCCTGCACCATCTCGGGGCTGTGTGCTTTGCTTGGAGTCATTTCCGGGAATCCTGGCTGGTCTGCAGGCCTCACCGTTGGGAACAGTATTACTCTGTCGCCCTCTGCTGGGGTGATATGGGAAGTTCACCAAGAAACAATGGTGCCCAGGCCTTTTCAGTGCAGGGACTGTTGGTGACACTGAAGTCCACAGCAGGCTCCAGGCAGATTCATTTAGTGCTGTTCACAGGCCTCCCAGTCAGGTACACTTTGGCATTATGCCTGTATTCATTAACTAAAAGGAGTAATTGGATTTTTACTGCAAAGATTTAAAGCTAATTTTTAGAGTAGTTCAGAAAAATAGTCCCGCTTTTTCTTTAGCTTAAGCGCTAGGTGCTTGTTTTTACAGAGCCCTGTGTGTGCTTCATCGTGGGTGGTGAACGTCTTGACACCAGAATAAACTAGGGTGGGGCTCCGAAGTAATTTTTAAATTCTGTTCGGTTATTATTATTATTTTTTTAATGGTGAGCAAAGTGCATTGATATTCATGACTGATTTTCTTGTCTCGAATAATCGAGTTGATGCCATGGTGTTAAATTAGATTTACAGTGTCCGCTTTGGTGTTCCTTTGGCTTCCTGCTCAGCTGACTTTTTTTTTCCTGCTAGAGGTGAAAAATCGTTCTCTGTAATTAAGAAAGGGGTGGGGGCTGGTGCTAAGAAAGAAAGAGAGAGGAGCTATGAATTGTCACATGTACAAATTGATGACAAACTTCTAAAAGAAAATAATGGGAGCCAAGTGAGATAAGAAAGGGGACATTACATTCTAATGCTCTGTTTTTTTGTTTTTGTTTTTTAATTTTAAAGGATCAATAATATGTACATGATGCTCTACCTCCGGTTTCCATAACAACCCGCCTCATTGAAAGACGGCAGGCTCCGCAAATCTCCAATTATCAGCCTTCCAGGGCTTATTAATGGAGCTGAGGATCCCAGTGAGGCAGGCAGCTCATTGTTGGCACGTGCCTGGTGGGCTGGCAAGAGGGTGGGAGCAGAGTGAAGTGGAGCTGTGTAGCAAGCCAGCAGCCATTTGTCCTCTGTCGCTTCTGGGGGATGCAGCCACTCAGGAGATCTGAGTGCATCTTCTGAAGCCTCCTGGGGCTGTACTGATGTGGCAGGCAGCTGAGGGTGGAGGGTGTAGACTGCCCTTTCAGCTACACTACATCATCCTCCTGTAGTAAATCTACATGAATATTCTACACACTCCATTTGTCTATTGAATTCCCGTAATTTATTGAGGATTCTTCACAAAAACAATTGTGACTCTCTGTTCCCAGTGCTATCCCATGTCTTAATTAAAATGTGAAGCCAACCTAATGCATGTCTGATTGCTTCAAGTTTGTCAGTCTTTGGTCTGACATTCATTTATTAGGTCTTTACATAAGGTCATTGGAAGAGCAATGGACTTGGTGGCGAATACCTTTAATCCTAGCACTCCAGAGGTAGAAGTGGGAAAGACTCTGAGTTCAAAGCCAGCCTGATCTACAGGGAGAGTTCCAGGAGAGCCAGGACTACCCAGAATCCCAGTCTCAAAAAACAAATGAACAAACAAACAAACAAACAAACAATCCCCAAACACCAGAAAAACAATTTTAAACAGGAGCAATCAAATATAACACTGATGAAAAGTATAGACTATATATGCTTTTGTTCTAGAGTATCTGCTAAATTCTGTATATGTGGCATCTTCTTGAAGCCACAGCCACTCTGTGTTTAGGCTATTATTCCTTTGCAGATATAGAAGTGAAGAACAGAACTTCATGTGTGTGGATGGATCAGTCTCAATCTCTCTCTCCCCTCTCTATAATCCTCATGTTAATACTTTTATTTTCCTATAAAGTAAAGTCAGATTAAAATAAAAAGGACCAACTGAGCTATGTAATCTAATGTGATTAAGGAAATGGTTATCCTGATCTTTGCTTAATAATTGCTATCTATGTCATTATTGGATTTCCAATTGGGGGAGGTTTAGATATAATAAAACACATGCAACATTAGAAATAGAGTAATTGCAGTCATAAAATGTGTCAGGAGCATTATACAGATATCAATTTTTATTGTAACACTGAAGTGCTAGTTGATAAAGACTTCTGTTTGACAGAATGCCAGATGAACTGACTTTGTAGCACAGAAATGTCTGCCTTAACATTTTGAATAGTCCTTTACATAAACCACCACTGAAATTCAACGTGATCAGAAAAGAAATCTTTTGGGGTCTTTCAAAAGTAAAGAAGTTTGAGGGAGTCATTAACTATTCAAAATCCCGAGACTGCTTTGAAACACCTGAACATTACATTAAGCAGAAGAATGGAACGTGGCCCGCCTTTGCAGAGACTCAATCCACAGCTGTCACAACGTGCTACAAGACCAGACCAGCCTTGGGAGTATTTTCACAAAAATTACTCAAGTAGTATTTGTGAATTTGGATTCTAGGACTTGGAATAGAATTTGATAACAGAGTCATCTTTTCCAGAATAAATTGAAAGGCACATTTACTACTCAGCTATTTATGTGCCTCACACCAAACAACCCTAAGAGGAAGGGTTTGTAGCTGAGGAAGCTGAGGTGTAAAGAGGTTACATGAGTTGCTGAAAGCACCACCTTTACAAAGTGACAGATTCCAGATTGGCACTATGCCCTCTGTCTCTTAAGTCTTTCTTTCTCAAAAGAGTTGCCTATACTCAGATACCAACTTCTCTCTCTCTGTCTCTCTGTCTCTGTCTCTGTCTCTCTGTCTCTTTCTCTGTCTCTCTCTCTCTTCTCTCTTTTCTTTCTCTCTCTCTTTTTAATTCCTGATGACCATATCCATCTTCCCAGCTTTAACTTAAAGAATCTTGTCCAAGGGCTGGAGAGATGGCTCTGCAGTTAAGAGCACTGGCTGCTCTTCCAGAGGTCCTGAGTTCAATTCCCAGCAACCACATGGTGGCTAACAACCAGCTGTAATGGGACCTAGTGTCCTCTTCTTGTGTGTCTGAAGACAGTGACAGTATACTCATATACATAAAATAAATAATATCTTTTTAAAAAGGGAATCTTGTCCAAAATCACAAATGCCTTCCATAGTGGCAAATGCAACAGTCAATTCGGAGTTCTTAGCCTTGTCTAGCATCTGATGGTTAACCCATCACTTCCTAATCTGAAATTCTGTCACCGCTGGTCTTTCCTTATGTCTTAGTTTCCTTTCTGTCGCTGTGATAGAATGACCAAAAGTCTCTTAGAGAATGAGAAGGTTCAGTTCATCTTACAAAGTGTGATTTATCATTGGGTTCATCATTGAGGGGAGCCAAGGCAGGAATAAAGTGAGGACCTAGAAGCAGGAACTAAAGCAGAGACCATAAAGGAACATGGCTTTCTCCCAGGCTCACACCCGGCTACCTTTCTCATACCTTTCTTATATTTTATGTCTGCCCAGGGGTGGCACTGGCCATGCTGGGTACTCCTCCATCAAGAACACTCAAGAAAATACTGCACAGATATGGCTAGAGGTTAGTCTGACACAGCTATTTCCGCAATTGACGGTCCCAGAAATCTCTACTTTGTGCCAAAGTTAACAAAAACCCACAGGCACATAGTATTTTATCTAGTCTTATCCCTTAACCCCAGATTCAATCATTTTCTTTCTTATGACTTCTAAATCTTGTGTCACCTCAAAATTTGGTTCTTTGATACTTCTTTCCATTCAATGTATGCCTTTGATGACCAACTGTATTAGTTACTCTTACATGGCTGCAATCAAAACATCTAATAAAGACATCCCCAGAGAGGAAAGGCTATTGTTTCATGGGTGTCAATCCAGAGCTCCTTGGCCCAAGGGGCCTAGGCAAAACATTATGATAATGGTAGCATGTGATGGGGGGGCTTCTTCATGGTACACAGAAGGTAGAGTCCTAAGAAGACTTGGTAGGGCAAGACTTAGCTGCCAAAGACAGGACTCATAGGTACCTCCTCTATCCATGACAGAAGCTCAACAACTCAGCCTTGCCCAGGTATTCACTGCTGCTATCTGTTCATGACTGTAATGACCACCGTGTATAAGGCAGATTTTCATGACATTCCTGTGTTCCAACTTTTACGCTCTTTCTACACAATTGTCCACAATGTTTTCTGGGCTCATGGAACGGTCTAGACATCCATTATAGGGCTGAACTGCACTGAAAACTGTATAATATTATAGGTCTTAATGATTTATTTGCAATACGAGGTCCACGAAGACAAGGTATTCTCTGTTTTAGAATGTACTGTTTTGTACCTTGTTGTATCCCTAGCAAGTAGAATATGGAGCAAGATTATAGCAGGCATTTGTTTCATTTCATGACTAAAGAAGTAATCCACATGACAATGTGACAGGCTCTTCTTTTAGTTGTTATCACTTAAAGGAAAACAAAGTAGCCAGACTAGTACGGAAAGATATCGCATAGGTGGCAAAGGAGACATGCTTGTTTTTACTTAGTAGGCTTAGTCCCTTTTTACCACTAAGGTACTTCTTCTCTTTACCTGGATAGATTTCCCCCCATCTTCCTTTGCTTTTGTAGACTCTTTGAGAATTCATATTCACATGCAGGTATGACACCAAAGCACTTGGTCTTGTTTCACAGACTCTCCCTTTCTCTCTCTCTCTCTCTCTCTCTCTCTCTCTCTCTCTCTCTCTCTCTCTCTCTCTCTCTGCATGGAAGAGCAGTCATAGGTCAGGCACACTGCCTCATCCTCCTGAGGCAAAGGATATATACAGCAATGTTCACCAATCTGAATATTTGGGTTTGAATGTAAAATGTACAGTGCATGTGTTTGAACAGTTGGTCCGAAGCTGGTGAAAGGTTGTGGAGTCTTTAGGAGGTGTAGCCTTTCTAGATGTGGTTCATGGTGATGGAGCGTGAGATTTTATTGCTCATCTCCATTTCCTATTCACTCTCTGCTTCTTGATTACTGACACAAGGTGACCCAGTCCCCTCACAATTCTGCCCCCCCATGTCTTCTTCAATGTCTCTATCATTTCAGACTATAAGCCAGAACAAATTATTTCTCTTCTAACTTGCTTCTTGTCAGATGTGTGGTCATAGCAGCAAGAAAAGTAAGTAATGCATGGTTTTTTTTTTTTTTTTTATCTCAACCACTGGAGATTCTACTCTGAAAATAGATGGTAAATTCACATTTGCAGCTGAGCGAGCTATCTTTTTCTCAGGGTGAATCAGCAAATCAAAGTCATGGAAGCCCTTGTGTCAATAAAGCTTCTGTGGGTTAAAATTTTCTATGCCATAAATTATGATTAACTCAGCACTTACCCAACAACGCTTCTGTTTTAGTAATGCTGAATTTTCTTACACACTGATTATAGCCCAATATAATTTAAATATTTCTTGAAAGGGCCTATAGCCTATGGAAAAAATATATAAATAATGTTTATACATATATAAAGATTAAACTAAGGCACCATATAACCATACATATAGCAATTTGTAAGCATGCGCACACATGTATGCACATGTATAAACACATATGCATTCAGCACACTCTTTTTAGCTTTGAGTGATGTCCTAGTTACTATAAGGATGACTGGAGTTCACAATTCAGATTGTTTTATAATGGTTCAGAAGTTATGGCAAGGCAGCTCTGTTCTTGACAACTGGAGCATAGGGCCTAGGCTATTCAGATCCTGTGGGCCCGTAAACCGAGGGAGCAGGACAGGTACTACAGGCCAGTCCTCCTATAACTGTCAAAATCTTGTCTACAGTGACCTGCTTTTTCCAACAACGTCCTGCCTCCTGAAGGTTCTGCAGCCTCCTAAAACATTATTACCATCTGAGAAACAACTATTCAAGATGTACTCCTACGAGGGATGTTTCAGATTCAAAGTATAAGTGTTGGTCATAATCTAAAGATTAAGTTTCATGTTATCTATTAGCACTGCCTGATTTAAACAAACAAACAAACAAACAAAACAAAACAAAAAACATCTGTGACCTAGAAAATGCCAGTAAACTCAGTGGGTCTTTCTTTAGATTTGGACTGTGGTTAGGAAAGGTGCCTGTAAAAAGATGGACCACTGAGACTAACAATAAACTAAGTCTGTATGAGTTGGGGTGGATTTTGCTGAGAAAAGACTGTGGGGTACATTTATGTGTGGCTGCATGTAGAGAATGAAGTGGAAGAACATAGTCATGGTGTGAATTGGAAACAGAGTGGGTGATGGGAGAGGCAAGGGGTAAGAACTTCAGTGCAACCTGAAAATCCCAATCCAATAGGAAGCTGTGTCAGAAAGGACCAGGAGGCCAGCAACGGGCTGTAAAGCTTACGAGTCTGTGGACTGAGAATTTCCCATGATGGGAGACTGCATGTGAATAAGGGAACAAAATTCAGCTGTGTGGTTTGTTAGCAATTTTGTCCTAAACTGGTAACCTATCATTCCTTAGTCGATTCTCAGCATAGCCACCACCTTCTCTTACTTAAACTGCTCCCCAACCTTTACATATAACATGAGTAAGTGGGAAGAATACGTCTCTCTCTCTCTTTCTCTCTCTCTCTCTCTCTCTCTCTCTCTCTCTCTCTGTGTGTGTGTGTGTGTGTGTGTGTGTAGAGCTGTGATTAACTGTCACTGCTAAGTACTTGGAAATATGGCAGCCATTCTTGGGGATTTCCTACTCCCAAGACTTGGGTTGACGCTTCTGCATTGAGTCTGTTGACTGTGTTAAGCATTGGCTCACTAAAGTACTTCGGTACTGGCAGGAGGTTGATGGGAGTATAATCGTTCCAGCTCAGCTATTTGTCTTTAGCAACCTGTGTCCTGACACCTGCTGGGTACAGCAGATTTATAGCTTGTCACCATGAGTAAGGTGTTTGAGAGAACCTGAAACAGGCTTAATGTTAGCCTTTCACAAAATACTTTTGTTTTCTTTTATTGTGTCCCATGTTATTGTAGCACCCTGTATCTATTCCATCTATCCCAACCTTTCTCTGCCTCCCGCTACCACCAAGCTCCCACCCAGATCTCCAGAGAATCGTTGCTACTCAATCCATCAGCCAAAGTTAGTGGGTTCCCATGGCAACCAGGCAGCTGGTGTCTAGACATTCAGAAAGAAGCTTTGCAATTGAACTGCGAATCTAGATTCAAACACACCCCCTTCTCTCTCCCCCCCCTCCTCTTTCTTCCCATTTCCCTTTATTTACAACAGGCATTAGTGCCAACACTGGATGAGGTTTCCTTTTGACAGACCATTAAAGGAAGGAGGGGGAAGAGAGAGCGGGTGAGAAACCCAAACGTACTGTCTTGTCATGTCAGTTCAGTAAGAGGACAACCGAGCTGACAGACTCTGATTGCGTTTGCTCTTTTTTTTTCTCACGAAGGATTTTATTTAATTAAAATATTTTAAATTAGAAAACAGTGCCACTAGTCCACTGGGAGTCATAAGCATCTTTAAAAGCCAATAAAAGCATTTTCAGGGTAAGGCTACAGCTGATACACTGAGGTGAGGCACAATTTTTCACCAGCACCAGACAATCAATATAATTTCTCTTTCTATGTGGCTCGAGGGAATTACGTGTCTTTGGTATTATAGGAAAATACAAGAAAAGGCTTTAAGTGACACCGCATATCTATAAAAGTCAAGTTGAAATCTTTATTTCTCTTGAGGAAGAGAAAAGCTGTCCTTAACATCCAGGGTCTAATCTGGTTTTTAGTCTTTTTGTAGAGTTCTCCTGTGTATATAAACATTTTACAGAGCACAAAAATTAGGCAAAGGTACTTTTTATAATACAACTATGACCACATCTGAACATAGTCTAAGTATAAACATTGCCTAAATTACAAAACAGAAAGCTCTGCCCTTAGCCTGGTTGTATAACAATTAGGTTCTTGTACATGGTATTCATCGAGGTGCTCAGTCATAAAACTACCCATCCTCGACATGATTCCAATAGGGAACAGGGTTCTGTTTCCTTGCATTCATCTCCAGTTCACCAAACACAAACTCAAAACCATTTCTGGATCTTCTGAGGTGTCTCTGCATGTTTTCATGGTTACAACCTGTCAATAAACCCTGAAACTCCTAACAGTCTTTGGATAGAAAATGTTGATGCTCCATCAAACTTCTTTGTGTTTTTTTTTAATTAAATGTATTTTTCTCATACTTTTTATTCCATATACATATATATACATACACACATATATATGTAAATCACCGAATTCTGAGATTACTTTCTAAAATCTTATTTAAAAAAAAAAATCACCTAACTTAGAAAACAAAATTAGGGCTGGAGAAATGACTCTGTGGGTAAAGAGAAATTGAAGACCTAAGGTCAGATTTCCAAAATCAAACTGGATATACTAGTGTGTGTCTATACAATATGAGCTCCTGTGACAGATGAGATGCAGAATAACAGACTCTCCAGCAGCTTGCCCGACAGCTAGTCTGGTGCATGCAGTAGCAAATATTGAGGAACCCAGTCTCAAACCAAGTGGAAGGCAAGAACTGACACCTGAGGCTGCCCTATGGCTTCCTATGCACACTGTGAAACATGTGTATGTCCACATCTTCACCTCTCTCTCTCTCTCCCTCCCTCC
>NW_022196894.1:40065451-40089847 GCF_008632895.1 Mastomys coucha | reverse complement strand
TTCCTCCTCCCCCTCCTCCCCCTCTCTCATATACACACAGATACAAATATTCAAAGGAAACACAATTCATTAAACTGAGTTTTCCTTTACAACCTTTTACTTTTACCTCAGCAAGTAGAGAGGATGACTTGGGCAGTGAGGGTTTGGCTTCTCCTTTTACTCTTTAGTAGGGAGTTCATAATGCTACTTAGGCTATAGGGACCAGACAGACAGCTGAATCTGAACCTGTTGAAGCAAACTTATCATTTTCAAATTTAGTACATTTTCATTTTGCTCTAGAGACAAATTATGTCCGAAGTTTGGATGAAAAAGTTTCAAAGCATGAGTTGAAGCACCAGTCATTTTTTTTTAATCATCTATTATCATTGCGTGAGGGTTTTTAGCTACTTGAAAGCAGAAAGACACACTAACATGTGATTACATTAATTCACATGTTACTGTGCTCTTCAGCAACCTCTGCAATTAGCTGGATGTACTGTCACGTATCCATATAAGTCTCATCAGTGAAGTTAGCATATGTATTATTTCCAACTGTATTATGTCCCTGGCTTTAGAACATTCTTCCTCCTAGATTAAGGTGATTGAAAGAGCCTTTCTCAAAATTATCTCAATATTGAATCAGCTTGTGCCAGTCATTAGTTTGGAAACAATTCCACTATCAAGGCTTTTGGTTAGTTTATATTACTTCAGTCCCTACATCATGTATCTCTTTCTAAAATTCCAGCTGATCGGAGACTCATGCTCAGTCTTATACCCCCACAGAACAGGAAATAACATTTCTTCATAGGCACATGATGAGAGGGACTCTACTCCTTTCTGACAGGTTTCCATAATTTATCGCTGATCTGAACTGGCCTCATCGTAATTGCTGCGCTCCAGCACTCTCCACTGCTTATTTAATGCTGTTGGACTATCCCCATAGCCATGTACCTCAGATACTTTGTTCATCTTCCATCCATTGACTACCTGGCTTCACGTCCAAAAAGTAATTGTGTTGCTGATCTCTATTCCTTTCAAATCCAACTTTCCTGTACATCAACTTTATCAGTATAGTTTTAGTTTTTTAACCTCTCCTTCATGGCCTCCATTGGGGATGAGATGTGCTAGGGAAAGAAGAATGAAGATATATGGGTCCATATAGTGAAAGGACACCAAGATATGAGAAGTGCAGTTTGATTGTATTTATAAAAAGAATGGCCAGGTAACGTTCGGTATACTTTAAAATATGGTACTGAAGGTAATATGGGAGTTAAGGTTATAGAAACATATTTGGCCAAAGAATCTGGAATTTGTCTAAGGTGACACAAAGATAAAGTTTTGTGATAAAAGAAATCAATATGCTTACAAGATTGTTTAAAGATTGGAATACGGGGATAGGGCCAGTGAGATGGCACAGAAGAGAAAGGCACTTGCCACTAAACCTGGTGACATAAATTAGACTTCCAGAACTCACATGGGGAAAGAAGAGATGAGATTCCCATACTTACTCTTCCGATCTTCACCTCAGTACCTTGGTATGTATGCTTCTACAGATCCATAGTAAAAAATAAATGTAATTAAAAATAGGTGTGATAGGATACTTTTAATGGCTCACTTTAAGGTCATTAGAAAAGGGAGTTTTTTTAAACAGGCAGCAAAGGCGATCTGCAGAGTTGAATCTTGGGTGATAGTCATGTTAGGGGTCAAGGAAAGGAAGTCTGGCTCTACAGGCCTGAAATAAACCCATAACCAATTCATAATTAAACATACAAGAGAAAAGTAGTGTATGAAGAGCCAAAATGTGCCAGGAGCCTAAGATAGTTTTTAGTAGGTTATAACAATTAGAATTCCACCACTAGGATCATAGTATCTTAGTTTTCCTTAAGTGTGCTATAGGCAGGAACAGATTGGCTATTGTTGAGGTGATTTACAGTGGGGTTGCTTTGAAAAGAGAGGAACTTCACTCAGTTGAGCAAGATTTCTTTTCCAGGTGTCCAGCTCATTTCAAAGGGACAAACATTTCTAGTTGCAGTTAAACACGATATAGACAACGAGTGCTGACTTAGAGGTTCAGTGTGTCCTGTCCAGGCTTGTCAGTAGTTTAGGAAAAACAGAATAGGTCAATGCTTGGCATTGTTACAGGTATACAAGGGTGGCATCCTGGAGCCATACAAGTGTCCTGATTGTGAGAGCAGCAAATTATATGAAGAGGACGTTTGTGGTAAGCCACTTCCTGGAGTACAAAAGGAGAGGGGGTGTTCAGGAAGCCAAATGATGGGCGAGTTTCTTAAGTATTGCTGGTTTCTCTATCACAGATCTCAGATAAAGGTCAATATTCCAAAGTAACTACAAACAGTCAAAGAACAATAGTAGCATGACAATGAGGATAACTGAGGGTTAGGGTTTAAAAAGCAATTGTTCTGTTTTGTTTTGGTGAGCTCAAGGAGGGCACAGGTAGAAAAATAAGGAAGGAGGGGGGAAGAAAAGATGTAGAACTATTTCCACACATGAAGTTTGTTTCTTGGAAGTGAAATGAATAAATAGGTTGAGACATACCACCAGAAAAGAGTTTACCCTGGAGCTTTACAAAAGGCATTGGAGAGAAGAGAGATTACTAATCTGCTTGTTGTATGTTCTTCCAGCAGACAGGCTACATAAAGATTATGTTGGTAGTTTTGTGTGGCATATCAGGGATGATTTACACTCAGAGTTATGGAAGTAGAGACTGTCTGCCTCTGGAGGGGTCATCGTGGATACCTGCACCAGACTGGGGTTGTGCCAGGGTCTTCAAGGCCCCTTTTAACACTGAAGAGTTCTTGCTACATATCCTAACCAATTTCAGATAATCTCAAAAGATGTATTTGAAAATGGATAATAGGAGGTTATTTCTATATACAATATGTCCTGGAGAATGGCTTTACTGGAGTGTAAACATTGGATAGAGGGGGGGTGGCTTTCTTCCTCATTTGTTTTGTTGTTTGTTGGTTTTGATTTGATTTGGTTTGGTTGGTTTGGTTTGGTTTTCTTCCTTGTTTTGGCAGGGTTTCATTCTGTAGCCCAAGCTGATCACCAACTCCCAGAAGTCCTCCTCATTAGTCTTCCTAGTTCTGGAATTACAGGTATGAGCCACCATGCTCAGCTTGAGGGATAAATTTTCAAATTGCACTTTAAATAATGGACCTAATGATTCTGTCCTAGATAACATTCAGACTCCAGGAATCTTTATTCTTTTGCTGATTATTCTCCTAATGTCACCAAATAGCCAAAGCCGTAACATTCTGTCACTACATATAAGAGATTGGAGATTGTGACTAAAAAGAAAAAATCGCTACAAATACTAATATTACTTTTCCAATACAGTTCTGATTGTGTTCCAGTGAATACCATTGATTCCTAAAGCAATTCTTTTACTCAAAAGCAGCACCATAATTTGACAAGCCCCAGGAAACCAAAGCACACAATGAGTACAGAATGAATTGTCCCAGTAAGAGGTGGGGATTGCATCTATTTACCCATGTGTAAGCTTATAATACAAATGCCTTTTATGGGTTTTGCTTGTTACAATAATGTTTTTTAAATTAACTTCAAAATTGGGTTAAACCTTCACAGTTGGTTTTGTAATGTTCTTCTACCACTGGAATCTGGAGGGGGTGGTTGATAAAGGAATGGTATTCATTTTTATTTCCTCTTTTGCAGGACATAAAAATGATCTCTTATGGATCCGTAGCTATGACAGCATTTGTAATAATTTAAACCACTTCTGGACTCTGACCATTCTGTAACTCATTATTTAATTTATAAAATGTAACATAAGCTGTAGTTAGTATTCGGCCTAATGAACTCATTCAGAGGTCCCGATTTTTTTTCCTTTCCTTCTCTGTGTAGGATTTCCACTTTGCCTCCTACGAACTGAGCCCAGCACTGGAATTTTATAAAGCAGTAATTCTCAATACTGGCTCTGTGAGCCTCCAGAGAGTGGAAGATTACTTCTGATAGATCTTAAAGCAAGATTATATTGAATTGTCTTGTAGGTCACAAAGGGAAATAGGTAGAGAAAGATGGAAGAAATAAGATATGCAGTACATTTAGGACTACAGGGGAGTGGTATAAAATAAAATCAACATTAGAGTCCACTCATCCCCAGGATGGGGGTCTCCCGGAATGATCCCTGCTTTCCACTCTATACTGGGACTTTAGGCAAAGCACAGAACCTCCATCTTCCATTGTTCTCTCAGGGAAGGAGGAGCTGAGATTTCATCATCCAAGAGGCTCCCCCAGCTTTCACTAATTACACGAACAATTTACTGTAATTTTATGACTCATCACAAGCCAAGGCTGTGATCACTATATACAGACTTGGGATTTTTTGTCCTGAATTATGTAGTTCAGCCATTTGCATTGATAAAATTAGCAAGACAACTGCCAAGTCGCTAGTTTGCTGGGTGCTGTGTAGACACAGCCATAAGGGAAAATTACACAACAAGGATAAATAATTGTCTGCCAAAGCTCGAGTTCTACCCAAACACATCACAGCGAGTCAGGGCCAGGGCCTGGCTGAGTGTGCTCCACGGGTGCACATCTCACCTACACAACGAATGTTCACGAGCAGGACAGGCTTTCAGGCATCTGGATCATGATTGGTGTCGCTCTCCTAAAACTGGAGACATGCCCAGTTTTAATTTCTGAATCTCAGCCCTGGAATCAGAGAAACAAATCATATTATCTGATATCAGATTATAGAATCTAGCAAACCCTGAGGTGTTTTTGTTTGTTTGTTTGTTTTTCTTTTTAAAATGAATGTCGCAACTATCAACTTTGTAGTAGGTGATGTTAACTTATTGTATGTGAAAACATTATTGAGGATCAGGTTAGGCTCTTTTAAATAAAAATCAATATCACCTAGAAGATAGCCCAATAATTTTCTCAAGGTCTGATGTGACACTAGTCACAGGAGGAGGCTTTGAGAACAGTTCCAGCTCAAGGGCTTCTAGGTCCTCCCTACCTTTGAAATGCTCAGTGTCTTGAGGAATAGGGACTAATCTTCCACTTCTGGGAGTCGAGCAAAGCCAACATTCTGTGATGTTTCAGGAGTCCCCTGAGTGCTAACTGTTCAAAAGGGGGTTTCTCTTGGGCCGGGCAATGGTGGCACATGCCTTTAATCCCAGCACTTGGGAGGCAGAGGCAGGTGGATTTCTGAGATCGAGGCTAGCCTGGTCTCCAGAGGGAGTTCCCCAGTACAGCCAGGGCTACACAGAGAAACCCTGTCTCAAAAAAAAAAAAAAAAAAAAAAAAAAAAAAAAAAGAGGGGGGGTTCTCTGGAGGAGGAGTGGATGTGGAGAGGGGAAGTGTAGGGAGAGAACAAGCAGACAGGAGGGAGGGGAAACTGAGGTTTGGATGTAAAACTGAATGAATGAATGAATAAACAAACACAGACAAATAGTAAGTAAAGTAGAGAGGGACTGAGAAAGACAGCTGATTAAAAAAGGGAGGTTATGCCTGCTATGGGGGTTTTTATTAAACAGTCTTTGGCTTTTAGAAGGAGCATTGTGAGCTCAGATGGGAAATTTCATTTAAATTATTCATGTAGGTTTATATTCAGACCTATAGATATTTTTAGGTAGATAGTTAATAGTATAATTCCTTAGGACATTTTTTAGACATCCTTACTATTATTATCTCAAAAGATAAAGAAAACTACAAAAGAGAGAAAGAGGGAGAAGGAGACAGAGAGAGAGAGAAAGAGAGAGAGAGAGAGAGAGAGAGAGAGAGAGAGAGAGAGAGAGAGAGAGAGAGAGAGAGACAAACCTCTAGGTAAGGTCTGGGGTGCCTCACTTCAATGAGTCGCCATACAAATCTTATATGTAGTTCACTAAAAGAAAAAATTTTGATAAAAGGAAGCCAAGGGAGTATATGAATAAAAATGGCCAATATACTTGCTTCTCCTGTTAAATTTCTCCTAAGCTTATTAAGTATTAAACCCTAATAAATAATATCAAATACATAACATCAGGCTGGCTTGTTTTGGAGTTTCCATTTTCTGGTTGTTGAAAGAAGGTAGGCTTTACTGTGCCTCACAGTTTGAGGATGCGAACTACCATGATGGGCAGTGCATGATCTCTCTGTCTCTCTGTCTCTGTCTCTGTCTCTGTCTCTGTCTCTGTCTCTGTCTCTCTCTCTCTCTCTCTCTCTCTCTCTGTGTGTGTGTGTGTGTGCATGTTTAATTGTAACTTTCTCCAAAATGTGTCAGGGAGAATTGTAGAAAATTTTTTCCAGGTTAAGGAGGAGAAAGTAAAGGGCCAATTTCTGTGAAGAATTTCTGTCAAGTTTGACAAAATTTCTAGAAGTGTGACTTTTTTGGGGGCCCGAGACATCATTTAAAAAGATGGCCAGTTACCTCCTAACCTGACTGTGCTCAGACTCTGGTGGGATTTCTTCTGTGGGAAGGTAAAGAGATTATGGAGTGAATGCACATGAGTGCAGTGATTTTGCACATGAGTGAAAAGCATGTCCGCCTCAGAGAAGTCCTCTGTGGGATCCTGTCCTCAGCTCAGGGCCCTCCCCACATAACCATAAGACATCCTGGAAATCAAAAGTATTTTTCATAACAGAACTGTGAAATCTCATTCTGTATGATTCTCTTAAAACCTTAATATTGAATTATTAAAGTATAGAATTCTATAAACATGACTGAATGAAGGAAAATTTTTTTTCTTAAATTTGTCTATGATAACCTGAAAATTCTAAAAAAAAAACAAAAAAACAAAAACAAAAACAAAAAAAACAAAACAAAAAAAAACTCCAGAAAAATCACCATTCCCATTATCCACTGGGTGCAAGATTCACTACCCACCTCGGAGTAAGTGGCAGTTTAGATCCTGCTCATTCAATATGAGTTCATGCTTCCTATACACAAAGCCAAGTAAGCCCCAGATGGGCCATCACAATTGAAATTAACCAGTATAAAGTTTCAGTAGGAAGCAGATTTCCTTTGTATCAGCAGAAATGTTGTACACTCCCTCTCATGAGCTTTTACTCTTGTCCTGCAAACCTATGACTTTCTGTTTTGCTGCCCTGCCAATTTGGCCAGTGGTTCATCTTTGCCTTTAAATCATTTCTTAACTTCAGCCCCAGCTTCAAAGTTTTTTGTTTTTCAAAGAACTCTTTCTCTCTCTCCATATATATATGCATATGTATATGTACATATATATATGTATGTGTATATATATGGTATAAGATGCAATGATATAAGATATATAAGATATAAAATACATGATATTTCATATCACATATTTCCAGATATGTTATATATATCATATATATTATATATAATATATATAAAAGATATATATGATATATCTTATATATAACATCAATGATGAAGATAGATAGGTAGATACATACATACATACATACATACATACATACATAGGTGGGTAGATAGATAGTTGTTCTCTAAGCAAGAGCATTGTAGAGTGCAGACCTTTCATTCCCTTTGCTAGAATACTTGAAAGTTCCTCTAAGGTTGGATAAGTTCTTACCAGCAAGGAAGAGGAAGAAACCAACTCATTTATTATACATCCATGTGAGCCAAGAAGCGACACACTTGTTAGTTCTTTGTTTCTTCATTTCATGTTCAGTTTTCTTCATTTCTGTTAATTTATTATTCCTACTTTATTAAAATATAATATATATGTGTGTATATATATATCATTGTTTCTGTGTCAAGCTCCTAAATACAATATTTGGCATATAACAAACATGGGAGAACATTCTCTTCCAAAACAAGCAGATGATTTAAACATGAAGTATGTTGTGAAGGACTAAATCAACACATTTAGTTCTTATAGCAACCTCATGAGAGAGGTGCCAACATTATTGCTAATTATAGTTAAGGAAAATGAAACTATAATAGGAAGTAAGTTGTCCAAAGCCATAGTAAAATGTCACAGAGAGGAATTTAACTCCGCCTAGTTTTAGGAGTAGCCAATAACCACTACTCTAGGCCAATTAAGAATACTTGCTAGGCAGTGGGGATACATGTCTTTAATCCCAGCACTTGGTAGGCAGAGGCAGGCAGATTTCTGAGTTTGAGGCTATCCTGGTCTACAGAGTGAGTTCCAGGACAGCCAGGGCTACACAGAGAAACCCTGTCTCAGAAAAAAAGAAAGAAAGAAAGAAAGAAAGAAAGAAAGAAAGAAAGAAAGAAAGAAAAAGAAGAGAAAGAAAAAAAAGAATACTTATGCTTAAAATATCTCATTTAAAAAAATTTCTTGTATATCCCGATAACTGTTAGTGAAATTAATAAGTTTAAAATTACAAAGGAAATGTTTTCCATGGCTATTAACTTTGGTTTATTGAGATTCACTTTGTAACCCCCATTTAAAAGGTGGAATTTCATTATAGGTACAAATTTATCCTGCCTAAGGTTATTAAAGTTTTATTTATATTTGAAAAGGATTCATGGATTTTACTCTGTTTTTTAAATAACTTTTAGTATTTTGCGAGCATAGATATTAATGCACAATTCTACTACCTGGATACAATACAAACACATGCTATTTTTTAAAGCATGTTTTAAACATTGCGATTCATCAGCTTATCAAATTTAAAAGCCCCAACTTTGTGGAGTATAAATTCATGTATATATATCCCTAAAAATTGACATTAGTTTATGATCAACTGAAGACTAGAAAAGACTCCACAAATCAGCAAATAATACAAGGACTACAATTTCCTTCTGAAAAGGAAGAGTGATTAATTCTCCCTAAAGTAGTTTATCAGCTGAAGTTGGTCTTGAGAGTTGGTGAGCACACATTAAAATGACTTATCCGTGAGTATTTTCTGCACACATTGAATAAATTACAACTCACAAGTAGCATCCATTACAATGTACAGGAGACCTCTGACAGGCACAGGTAAGTATGCACAGATGTAGAGTACATCTGAATGCCAAATAAGAAGAAAGGTAACACTGAGAAAGATTCCCCACCCCCACCCTGCTTCATTCTTTTTTGCTGTGGTAAGCTATTTACAAAATCAAAACTAGATACATGTTTTACTAATTCTCAAAAGAATATTGAAGTGTGTGTGTAAAATGTGTATGTGTGTGTGCATGCATGGAGACAAAACTTAGGTTTTTAGAGTCTCTGATGAAGCCTGGATGTTTTCATCTGTCTTGTCAGATGGGAGCTTTAACTATAGATAAGTATAGATAAGTTCTTAGGGGAACACATGAAGTAAGCAAAAGTCCTGAAGCAGAACTTTATCTGATTACCACTGAACGACACACAGTATCATAGTTATCTTTCTGTCACTGATATCACAATTCACAAAATTTCTGTGCTCCTGGTGTCATAAATGCTTATCTGTATGCTGACTTCACATCCTTTCTCTTCTCTCGTATTTCACAGAACTAGTGTCTTAGAACTAGATCCAGCCACCAGATCACTATGGTATATTGCTAACTATAGAGAACTAATGCCTCTACAGAATTATATATGACTAGCCATTCAGTTTGTAGCTTATCTGGAAGGATGGATGCAGAAATAAGTCCCCCTTGTAGTTATGCTACTGTGAAAATGCTACTAAGTTTGGGGGTTGAATTTCTACTCTTAGAAGTTGACTTTTTCATTTTAATCATGATAAGAAATGAAGTAGACTGATTAGGAATGTAGCTCAGGTGGAGAGCTTGCCAGGCCCTGGGTTTGGGCTCCCAGCACCATACATACATACATACATACATACATACATGCATACACACACACATAAACACACACATACAGATATACACACATACAAAAAGAAACACAATTTAATAATTTAATTTTATGTATTTATTGCCTCCTATGCCAGAAATGACTGATATCTATCTATTAGACAAGCTATGTAAGTTGTAATTATTGCTCTTTCTTTTTGCCAGTACTTGGAGGAGGCAGGACATTAGCTTTTGATGATTGTGTAGGCTGAATGTATATATAAAGTTTAAGAGGTTTCCAGAGGGTTAGCAAGGTGACCAGGTGGCAAGATGGTTAAGAGCACTGGGTGTTCTTCCAAAAGTTCTGTATTTAATTCCCAGCAACAACATGGCATCTCACAACCATCTATAATGTGATCTGATGCCTTCTTCTGGCATGCAGATGTACATGCAGGTAGAACAGGCATAAACATAAAATAAATAAGTAGATTTTTTTTTTAAAAAAAAAAAAGCTTTCTGGAGCAATTTGACCCACTTTGACTTTTGTCTTTACTCTTCAGATCACTTTTCCCTTCAAATAAAAACTGCCAGCTTTCCTTTTACTGGTTGAAAGCCTGTGTTCCCTTTCTAGAGCAGTGTATTCCCTTGGTTAATCATGTTCCTTTTCTGGGTGTCTGCTTTTCTGTATAATGCTGTTCACAGTACACATATCCTTTCAGCCAGAGATGTGGAAGTGCTGTGGAGGGTCTCATTTTAGCTAGAAAAGTAGAGGGAAAAAAATAGATGTTTTTCTTCCCTTGGAAATTTTTTTTTTGTCTTAGAAAGAGAATGTTAATTTACAAAACCCACAAGTTAGAGTAAAGCCAAAGAAATTAAACTCCGTGCTGGTTAAATACTCAGCAGACTACACATGGACCCCTGTCTAGTTTGTGAAGTATTTTACAATACATATCAGAACTTCCACATAGCCGACAATGAGATGGGGCAGACACAATTGCCCATATTATCATCTCTAGATTAGGAAACTGAAGCAAAGAAAGGAAATCGAATTTGTCTGAGCTTGAATGACTAGTTGGTGGAAGAGTCAGGGTAAATGGTAGAGCTGCTTGGTCCTGAAACTCACAGGGCAGGCGAGAGCATGGTAATACTAGGTTTGGGGTATCACTGAGACCCCGTGGCAGCTGCCTTTGACATTTCTTCTTAATTAAATTCTTCTTTGTTACTCTTTGAGAAATGTAAGTGCATAACAGATTGTTTTCTCTTTCAAAGGCTCAGAAAACAAGGGACAAGGGTGGAAGTGTAATTTAGTTCATTATCCTGACATCAAAATTATGTGTAGGCTCTTGGCATTTTAATATAATTTAAAATATGAAAAAAAAGTGAACGACAAAGGAAAATATGGATCCCAGGGACAACCCAAAGCCAGCCTAGGCTCCAATTTGACATCTGGTGTACAGCTCAAGGAAATGATGGTCCGAGTCGCAAAAGGGCCATATGCAAGTGCATTGCTAAGCATTCCTCGTTGCTTCCCTTTGAGCTTTTGAGGTAACGATGCTTAATATTCAAGAAAGACGAAACTAAAAAGGAAAAAGGAAGTGCACCCAGCCCAGTGGTGATTGGTAGAGTAATTGTGGGCATGGCCCCAGGATGATAGCAGCTTCTATTTAATCAATGTTGACAAGGCTGGGGAGAGCTGGGCAAGTCCCAAGAGGTAATGTTTTACTCGGAAATCCACTCAACCTAATTTCAGTAATGTAGGGCTGTGGAGGGACCTGGAGGAGAGCCAAGAAACAGGGCCATTAGAACTCCATGTGGGCGACGGCAGCTGGGAACACCGCCATCCCTCTAACAGCATCGCAACCGGGCTGCCTGGCTGGGCACGCAAGCAGCCGCTGCTGCATATGCTCCTGGTGTTTGCTCATCAACAGAAGGAAGGCACAGACATTCTCTTCTCACTCACCCTTTCAAGGAAACGAATGAAGCCCATCCAAAGCAAGAATCTTCTTTAGCAAGGCTAGGAGAGTCAGGTTGACATACACTTTGAATGACCCGGGTGAAATTGTTCACTCAAATCTCTTTCTTAGTTTTGTTATTTATGACTACCATTACACCGTACAAATGGATATAGGGATATTTAACGTATTTATTGTTCTTTTAATGTGACTTTGAGAATTTTAAAGACTGGGAGTCATAGAGTTAGGGGTGTAGTTAATTGGCAGAGTACTTTCCTAGCATGCTTAGCATGCAAGAAGCTCTAGGTTTAATAACAAATGAGCACTGGGAAAAGAGTGGTATCATGGGTCACAAGTGTGGGAAACTAGGAAGAAGTTCCTTTTTTAATGTATAGAATTCTTTAAGAACATTCAATTTTGCAAATTTAAGAGAACTTGACTCAAGAGAAATGATGCTGAACTCTTACTAAGTCTCTCTCTCTCTCTCTCTCTCTCTCTCTCTCTCTCTCTCTCTCCCTCTCTCCCCAGTGAGCAACACATCATTCTAGGAACTGCTAGCATACACAGTCCCAGAAAATAGACATTCTCAATTTGGGTTTCATTGTAATCACTGCTAATCTACTCCTAAATCATAGACCAGGACATAGCTCAGCCCTTTCATTAGATGCATGGATGAATGGATGACCACATTTTCCTTCTTTTGAGTGTCTCTCAGCTTTGAAGTATGAATAATATATGACTTTATTGTCTGTGATATTGACTTTCTCTTTTAAGGTAACACATAAATAAATGATAAAATTAAGAGGCTTCCTGCAAGCATGATGATCTCTAAGAGGTCTTTGGGTTGAAAAGAGCAAGGTCTTGCAAAGGCTAAAATGCTGGAGAGACAAGTTACAGGTATTTGTTAAATACTAAAAGGTTATCTGTCTAGGTTATCCCAATATTCCTTTTATAACTAGGTGGCACTCACATTACTTAGACTATGGCATAAAGAGAAAGCCGAATTAAATGTTTTCTACTTCCTAGCTTAAGCATCTCCTGTGGATATAATTGTTTTCTCTTAAAAATATGACCATGTTTTATTTGAAAGTTCTCTCAATCTCATACTTAAAAACACATGAATACGTTTTTCTTTTTCTTAATGCAAGCCACTGAAACACATCATCAGTCCTCATGAAAGGATCAGATTTGGGGAGCTAATTTTGATATGATCACAACCAATTTGGAAAGACATCATCCAGTCATATAATACATCCCTCTAACACACACACACACAACACACACACATACATACATACACACACACATTGTCAAAATATTTCAGCTAGGTTGATACAAAAAAAAAAAACTGCGAGTTGGGTGCTTTTAAGTAACAGAAATTTTCTTCTCACTTTTTTGGCATATGGTAAATCCAAAGTCAGGCTTACAATCAGCCCACTTTGCCAAGTGAAGGCCTGATGCCTTAAAGATCTGTCCTTCTCTATATGTCTACACACAGTAGAAGGCAATAGTGAGTGGTCAGTAGTCCATTTTTAAAGAACCCTTTGCCAAATCATGAATGCTCCATCGTCATGGTCTAATCACTGTTCAAGGCTCTACCTCTTAATCCTCTTAATTTCCACATACAAATTTGGAGCAATTCAAATATCCAGATCATTGGTGCTACGGGTTCTTTCCCCTATAATATCTTAACCAAAATATCAATAATATTAACCAATAATATTAATACTATATGTGCTTAATACTATTTGTGCTTAATATGATTAAAAGTAGCATCCAGAGACAAATGGCTGAGGGAAATTGTGCTCTACTCTTTAACTAACCTGGCTTTTTCTTTATGTCAGTATCCCATGTTAGACTCATTTGTCAGCTCTGAGCCCTGTTAGCTCTGCTCACTTGTTGGATGTCTCCTGGCACTGATTATGTGACTTCAGTCCTTTAACTTCTTCAGGCTCTTAAGTAACAACTGTCACAGAGGGAGGGTGATGCTCTACAAGAGGAATGTAGTTATTTATGCTAAGTGGATGGTGGTGACTGGAGTGACCAGCTGGCCTCAGCCATTCATGTTATTCACACTTACCACCATGATCAAAGTGTTTTTTTTTTCTCAAAATAACAAAGATTATATATTAATTCATCTCTAGTATTTGCAAATTACATAATTAGCACCAGAATGTGCCAAGGCCAACTTTCATATTACCAAACACTAATTGGAGCTCTCCCCACTTTTTGGGATGTTTGCAAGTCCATCGTCTAGATTTTATTGGCACGGAGACTGAATATCTATTGATCGTGTCACAGTTCCCATTGTGTCCATCCATCCTGGTTCAGGTAAGGTGAAAGCAGAGGGCGTGATATCAAGAAGAAGGCTTGAATGGGCTCTATGACAGGCTGGAGTAGGTTTCCAATTACAATCCATGCATACAATGTATATAAACTATTTCACCTTTTGCCTCAGATGCCCCAAATGTAACATAAGGTGATTAAAGAAGCTGTTATGATAGACATGTCACAGCACAAGTCTACTTAAAGCTGTTAAGAGTATCAACAGCAGCTTCAAGTGTTAGTTTAAGCAACATTCCGTAACAAAGGGCCAGTACTGTCAACTTAGAGCTACTTCCAGAAGAAAACATAAAACTGCAACTACAACTACAACTACAACTGAATGGCCAATGTGATTTGTTGTTTGTAAGACTTGTTTATGGCTGGCATCAATGAGAGGGAAGCACATTAATAACACAGAGAAGTTCTTTTCCTGCATGTATGTTCAAATGGAGCTACTGTAAATTACAGAGATTCTAACAAATTCTTTTCTGTCTGATGTTTAAATTCTTCACAGGCGGCATTTAGTGTCTGTAAGAGTGGATCCTGTTAGAGTAGGTATAACCCGTGTTTGACTATGGTTCTTTTTATTGATGTGTAGGGCTCTCTTTAGCATTTTTTTTTTTTTTTTTTTTTTTTTTTTTTGGTTTTTCAAGACAGGGTTTCTCTTTGTAGCCCTGGCTGTCCTGGAACTCTGTAGACCAGGCTGGCCTTGAACTCAGAAATCCACCTGCCTCTGCCTCCCAAGTGCTGGGATTAAAGGTGAACGCCACCACTGCCCCGCTCTCCTTAGCAATATGATGGGTTCTTCTTAGCAGAGCTCCTGTTGAGTCCATCCATTCTGATTGGGGTAAGGTGAGAGTCTGCGGCTTTCCAGTGTTTCTTCACTCTTCTCTGCATAATTTCTTGCGAGCCTATAAAAACTTCACCAACCCCCCTGATTTGAGACATTTTGCTTTTGTGAAGTAGGCAGCTCTCTATCTCAAACAAACAAACAAAACAAAACAAAATTCTGACCTTTCTGCTCAATATTCAGACAGGAAAATCACTCATATTTCAAGCAAAGTAAGAAGTACACAGAATTAACTTTATGTGTTCCTCTGAACTAAGCTTCAGCTAAATGAGATTCATATGAATCCCACCAATTGTCATTTTCTGGTGTTTACATTCTGGAGCCTTAAAAAAAAGAAATCTTAGTTTTTTAAGGCACCAAAAGCTTCTAGACTCTGGCTACTGGTTTTCTAGGGTTCATGTGGCAAATTAGGTATGTTCCTGACTTCTGCCGCTCAAGTTGGTTCCACTGATAGAAAACAAGTAGAAGAGCTGTGCTTTAGTCCTGGCTTGGCTGCCAGCAAACCATATGAGTTAGGGAAGAATTCTTTCTACACTTCAGTTTCCTCATTTATAAAATGAAGGTATGTATTCTTGTTTCACCCAACCTCTCCCTGTTTCACATCTGTGCTGAACATCAGGGATTCAAAAGGAAGCCAATGTAGGGACAAAAATAGTTATTTTTATTTAGTCAAGGAGTTTATATCTAAGTTTTATGTTAAAGGTCTCCATCACTGATTACATATCTGTAGCTATAAATCTTTCTGTTAAATAAGTGTAATGAAAGATTTCAACTATAATGGGATATTTAGTATTGTTTTCACTATCTCCTCAGTACATCAGAGAAGATGTGTTTGCCATACTGCAGATGTGTACTGCAATTACAAGTTAATTAAGTCAATAAACGCATATATAGTTTGAAGTATCAAGGAAAAAATTGTAGGTTGAAAATCTCTCTTAATAAAGAACTGTCAGCAATGACTAGCTTTATATTCATCTCTGTCCTAGACCTAAGCAAAGGATGACAGGAGAAACTGTTACAATTGAAGAGGATTTAGCCTGATTCTACCCCAAGAAACACCAGAAGTATAGCTGCTGTTTTTCAAAGTCATTGGAATCTTTGTCTTCTGTCTATTTTCTTAGAATTTCCTCTTTTGCCATTGTACAAGAGTACCAAATCTTTCTTATTTTACCCAGCACACAACCCCCTTTCTTTTGAGTTTCATATCTCTCTTGAATCACACGTTATGAGAGTTCCAAAGGTTTTATTTCAATATTATAGATTTGAAGTCTTCCCCTGTTTCTACATCTGACCCATCCATATGCTACTGGGCCATTTGAATCTTGCTTCTATAATTTTAAAGGGACCTAAAATTGCTTCTTGGAGACAACAAAGATATCAAACCACTTTCAGAATACTTTTAATATTCAAAGGTTTGAGCTGGGCTGGGCACCACGTGAACCCTCTAATAGAATCCCAGATTGCTATACGAGAACCTCAATGACTTAAGTTAGGAAACCTTCTTCCAGAAAAGAGTACATCAGAACTCCATAGTCCTCAGGAAATACTGACAATGGAATGTCATGCTGACAAGATTGAGGTCACTCTATCCAAAAACTTGGAATGAGACCATGCTCTTCGAAAGTGAAGAGTTGTCAGTTGGAAAGCTGTATGTACCCTTAAAGGATCTTTCTGAGGAACCACTGTGTTGAGCAGGTAACTCACACTGAGTGTTAAGCCCTGCAAAACCTTTGAGACTTTAAAACTTTCAGCAGGAGCGAGTCATTATAAGGTAACATTATTCCTCAGAGCACCTTCCGTCATTGACCTGATGAGGCTTGATTATAGAAACCATGTATATTTTTGGAAATATATTTTTCAATATATTCACAAAGAAGGAATCCCCAAGGCCATGTTTGATGGTGGTGATCTTACTTAAATGTAAGTATTCAGCTTTAAGTGAACCCCAGTCTATGTGTGAGCAACTTGAAAGACACATACATTTTTATAATTTGCAAATTATAAAATGCTAAATGAGGTCCATTTCTCTAATCTCTGCACCTCCTTCCAATATCAATTGATTTTATTTAGTATTGCTGATCCAATCTCCCTGAAGCACGTCTTTATTTTGCTTTGGTAAGACTAACCTGACTCTAGTTTATCTGTCTGAGAAAAACTGGAAGAGAGCAGGTTTTAAGAGGATGAAAAACATTAATAAAAGCTACACTTTAAAGGGCATTGGTATCTTGAACACCAGAAAGCATGTAGAAATGCAAACCTGAGCAGGGCTGATGCTCTCAGCCTTAACTTGGCTTATAACATTGACTCATCACTGGTGAGCTAGGACTTTGAAGAGTTCTCACAACTGCCTATTTGATAAGTGATTCCCTGAGCCTAAAGCAGTATGCTTTAGTGGAAAATCTGCTTTCATTCTGGGAGCCTGGCTTCCATTCATGCTAGGCAGTAGGTGCCTAAGTGACCAGCCCCCAATGCATATTGGATTTGTAGGCTTGAGTGGGCATCCCTAATAGAAGCCACCTTACATGTGTTCTCATAGTTCATGGCTGGAAGGACTAAGCATGTTATAACGCCATAGGAACAAGACTCACTGGCTCCTTTTGTCTGATCTCCCATTTTTAGCCCCATGAAATTTCCCCTCCCCCTACCCTCTGCTTATTTTTGCTTTGGTTCATTCCACTATCATAAATTATAACCATGGCTAGAGATGTTTGCTGAATCTACAATTTCTATCTGAAAAAAAAAAATCACTGAACTTAGGTGTTGGTTTGGGGCATATAAGATATCTGATTAGTTGATACAAAGTAATTTTAGGGAAAATGGATTTTGTTTAGACAGACTGGTATATTAGTAGAATGTCTTGTGTCATATAATCTGTTGGCTGAATTCTCTAGGGGAAGTTTTAGAATTGGGGGAATCAACCTTCCTAAAGATATAAATCCACCTTTTTAAAGCAAAGCAAGACCAATGTCACAGACCTGTTTTCCTTTGGAATGTACTGTACTCAACTGCAAGAGACTGTGAACCCCCTCAGGGTTTTAAAGTGGTTGGTTATTTATCTCCTGTTATGTAAAGGATGATGGAGAGGTGTCCAAGTGTGACACGCCCCATGCAATGATGGATTTTCTTTCTGTTCCACCATATTTAGTCTACAGATTGTGTCTTCATGGTCATAAGAGAGGTGCCACATCCTCAAGTGTTATTTGGTGCTCACTATGTTGGGGAAAGGAGAGCACAAAGGACAAGACCCAGCTCTAACCTCCCAAGGGAGATCTCATTGCTCCTAATAAAAAATGCAGTTATAAGTGGCCTCCCTTAGCTCCAACGGAGGTCAAAATCCACATATTTTCATTTCCAAATTTCACATTACTAAAAATAAATGGTAAGATGAATTGGAATGGATGCTCAATGAACCATATGAATTATTTGCTATAATGATTTTCACACTAACCAACAGAAAAACAATGTTATTGCAGAGCCTCAATTGTGAGAATGGAAGATTGATAACCACAGTGATGGGCTGGAAATATGGTCAAGATGGCCAGCCTGTGCTCTATCCCAGGCACCCACATTGGTGGGAATAGAGAACTGATTCCTCCCTGCAAACTGTCCTCTGACCTAAAACACACACACACACACACACACACACACACGCACGAGCACACTAAAAAATGTAATATCTACTGAGTGACTAGTCGTCCTTCACTTCCTTGGGTGTTGCTGAGCAGCATCCTACAATAGAGGCTTTTGGTCTGAAAAATTGTATTATTGAATATTAATCACATTACATCATTGCCATCCCTTATGCAGTGCTTTGGAAAGAAGCAATGCCTTGTATCATTGAACAGATTCCAGAGACAAAATACTAACCTTCCTCTCCCTCCCCCATCTTGTTTTCTTCCTTAGATGCTGTAGACGAAGCCAAACCTAAGGAAAGTGCCCGACAGGATGAGGGTAAAGAAGACCCCGAGGCTGACCAAGAACATGCCTGAACTTTAAGAAATGGCTTTCCACGTTGCCCCCACCTGAACCCTGTCTCTCCTGCCCTTCTCAGCTCCACTCTGAAGTTCCCTCTCCTGTCCTGCTCAAGTGTGTGAGCCTGTCCTCTCCTACCTATGAGCCCTCTCTCTCTGTGTGGCAAACATTTAAAAAAAAAAAAAGCAGGAAAGATCCCAAGTCCAACAGTGTGGCTTAAACATTTGTTTCTTGGTGTTGTTATGGCGAGTTTTTGGTAATGATGATGCAGTCATCTTGGGAAATTCTTGCACTGTACCCCGGTTTTTTGATCTGGTGCGTGTGGCCCTGTGGGAGTCCACTTTCCTCTCTATTTCTCTCTGTTCCAAGTGTGTGTGTGCAATGTTCCGTTCTGAGGAGTCCAAAATATTAAGTGAATTCAAAAACCATTTCTGTTTCCTCATTTTCAATGTGATGGAATGAACAAAAAAGGTTAAAAAGTTAAAAAAAAAAAAACAAAAACAAAAACCCGGTTTGTTTTAAAAATAAATAAATAAAGCAAATGTGCCAATTAGCGTAACTTAAGGCTGTGAGGCTCCTTTTTCAATCTGAATATTAATAAATCATGAGAGTAATCAAGTTGGATGTCTCTGTGTTTCTTTCACATATCTCTTCGGCCGCTTTGTTCCAACACAGCGGGTTCTTCATCTTTTCGCCTGAGCTCTTTTGCTGCTGCCAACAGCTCTGGGGATGGAAGGATGGAAGGCCCTGGCCAGAACCAATGGCTACAATTCCGATGGGAAAGCAAGTACCACAATAGCTTGCTGGGGATGCTGTGACAGAGAACCACAGTCAGCGTGACTTAAGCAACAGACATTTATCATATCACAGTAGTGAAAACGGGAGGTCTGAAATCAGGATATTGGCCTTGCTGATTTTTTCTGAGGCTAGTAAAAATAGGGTGTGCTTCAGGCTTCTTGCTATGGCTGATTCTAGATAGCTACCTTTCTCCTACACCTTTTCATATCTTCCCTCTACGCACCTCTTTGTGTCCAAGTTTTTCTCTTTATAGGATGCTGCCAATATTGGATTGTCTATCTTAATAACCTCGTTCTGACTTGATTGTGAAGATTCTATTGTCAAATCACACCCTTTTCTGAGGTTGTAGAGGTTAGAGCTTCAACATATGAATTTGTGGGAGGGGCACACAATATTCAAGTCTAAAACCAAATATTTTCATGATTCAGAAAAAATTGGGTTTTTGAATGAAAAGGGTTTCACTAGGTTAAATATCATAGAGATGCCTGTATCTTTTAGAAACCTCAAGGCTTTTGTTTAGATGATTTATTTTAACCTGAATAGTGAAAGAGTCAATTCTACATTTTCTCCTCTCAGATTATGAATGTCTATCCCCCACAAGGCTGATGAATAGTTATAAACATTACACCATCTGATACTGATGTAATGAAAGCTATACCTTAAGGCAGTTCAGTTCCTAAAGTCCTTCCGTACTAGGCAGGCATGAGGATTGGACTTTATCCCCCTTTAAAAAAATCCAAGTAAGGTGGGACTTGTTTGTGATTTCAGTTCTGGTGAGGCAAACATAAATGCATCTCTGGGGCTCACTAGCTAGCCAGTGAGAAAGTAAGCAGGAAGGAAGGAGGAGAGAAAGAGAGAGAGTGAGAGAGTGAGCGAATAACTCTTAATAGATTAAACATGTCCACATTTCCTTCTAGTTTTAATTTAGTTTTAATTTTCTAAACCACAAGTGGTCATGTCCTGCAATAGCCATAAGATTCTTTCCAGACCAAACACAGCCACAGAATTCCTTTCTGCTTCTTATGCTTATCTATATACAGAATGTCTATGCCAGGAGGATAAAACAAAGCCATAGAAAAGGATCTCAAAAAAAAAATCATTTTGAGAGATTCAGCCTATCCCTTGGCAATCGCTCTAAGTTCCAGGCAGTGGCTTTAATGCTTCAAAGAAACTAGAGGCCGCGTGGAGCTTGAGTCCCATGTGCACCAAAAGAGATCTTCACATGGTTACTGAGACTAAGTGTAATTTCTATTGGGTGAATGTATTACGAAGAAAAAAGATCGTAAACCATCTTGCCAGATATTAAAATGAGTTGAGTGTTTGACTTCACTCTGCAGTTGAAATTCTTTGTGTAGAAAACAGTGAAGCAAGATCTTGGAGTGCAAACATTATCTCACGGAAGCATAAATCATCAAACAGAAAGTAAAGTAGGAGGAAAGGCCATCCTTTGATTGGATCCATTTCTCATGGAGTGACCAGGAATCTACTTACTGCTTTAGGAGTTTTCTTCTACCTCACTTTATTTCCCAGTAGGATCAGTGTTTTAATCCACCCCTCACCCTGAGTACTTCAGATCAATATTGCTGTGGCTTTGGACATAGAATTCATTTATGTATTCTAAGTAGGTGCCATCAAATTCACTGCAATCATAGGGGTTTTTGAAAATCCATATTAATATATATTGTTTAGTGGTTTTCATCTTTCTGTTAGAATTGGAATTTTCATCGTTCTTCAGGTTATCTATTTATATTTCACTCATGAAATATAGGTTTCTTAATAGGATTTTTAAAAGTGAAAAACATATTATAGAGTCTGATATGTCTTATGACTTATGACATGTGCCTTAAAGACAAAGCACACACTTTGTTACAAAAATATTGACTCAAATGGACACACATCACACTCAAAGCCAAGGTGACAGTCATGGACCATTGAGGGTACATTCTAAAGCAAGATAAGTTGTTCACCCCACAATATCTACTTTACATTACTTTGAAAAATAAAAAGTGGGGTGAGAATGAGCCGAAAAATCCTCAGCAAAGACAAGTGATCCTTTGGAAGACAATCACAGGACACCAGACCCAGTATCCCAGCCCTAGTACAATCATAGCTTTCTCTTTCGGAAATAGGTTCTTTAGATCAAGCTGCATTACTTGGCTCTACAATAGAATGTAGATTTTCCAGCAATGCTGAACCACTATCTGAGCCTCTTTGAGGGCAAAGGGCTTTCTAAAACAGAGCTCTTCAGCCCCATAGTCAGACTCCCATCGTGCTGCCTCTCCAACATGGTCAACATTCTCTACTCAGTGGCTTAGATCAGAAGTAAGATCCTTCATGTCTTTATGTATCATATAATTAATTTAATCCATGCGGTGGCTCACAGAAGAAGATGAGCATGCAACTTACATATGCTGCCCTGACCGACCCTACAACTTCTTTGGCCAGTTTAAGCAATCTAGGCTGACTCCTGTAGTTATCTCTTCCTCTGTCCAACTCCTCAAACAAATGAGGCTGGGTTAACTAATCCCCTCTCTACGTACCCCACCTTATAGGTATTTATAAATCTCCAGAAAAAAAGAAAAGCAAAAAACGATTGTTCTCAACAATGGCCAACTGTGAAAGCTGGTGCACAATAGAAAAGCCAACTGTAGGAATGCTTTCCACGCATCATCATTAAGCTCACCACAAGTTCCATTAACCTTTTTTAGAAATCTTGTTATGTACCATCTGTTGTCATGGAAACATACCTTCTATTCACCTGGCTATAAAAATAACTTAATTGGTGACCTTTCTAGTGAAATGTCAGTTAATGAGGATAGCATTATAAATGTGGGCTTCTTTAATTTCAAAGGGAACTCTTGCTTAACTTTATCCCCTGCATGGTTAAAGCTATCTACAAGTCCCGTGACTTTTATATTTTATCCCCATAGGAGTGCAACATTATCTTGTCTAACTGAAAAAAATCACAGTCACCAGGAATTTGGGCAAAATCATAGCTATGAGAATGGTAAGTATTAAGGTAACCAGGGCATTTTCAACGTATATTTTCCAGCAGGCTACTTGCCTGGTTTGTTTTCTTACAGGTGTGTGTGATGGATGCCAATCACAGCAAGTGTTATGTCTCAGATGGCACTATCCTATATATATTTTAGGAAATTACAATACCTCTAGATGGGAAGAAATGTTGCATAATACAGATAACAAGATGTGGAACCACATAGAATTCTTCTAAGCTATTTTTCTTTTTGAGACACAGTCTCCTGGATACTAGGCTGGCCTTGAACTTGCTACATATCAAAGGATGACCTTAAATTTATGATCCTCCTACTTCCACTTCCCAAATGCTACTACACATATGCCGGGTCTTTGTGTATCCCTGGGAAACACTGGTAAAATAACTCATGTACTTCATTCCATGTGAATAATGTCCTTATAAACATTTTGGGAGTAGGATGGGTAAATGCTTCCCATTGGCTCAGTTTAAGATGTTTAGGGATGCTCTGTTTGCATGGGAAGGACTTCAGTGCTATGTGACTGATTGTCATGGCCTTCTCAGTGGGACGTCATGGTTACATGTTTCAGAACAACTAGAACTTGGTAGGGAGCTGGCCCCATGCCTGCTATCTCAATTAGGAGAGTTGCAGGATTTTGGCTTGCTCAGCCTTTCCAGTTCTTCTGTCTGGAGGCATGGTCCACTTGCCCTCCCCCATATACATATACATATACATATACATATACATATACATATACATACACATATGTATGTATGCATATACATATATACATACACATACACATACGCATATACATATATCCCACAATTTACCATACTACATTAAGTGATGTTGACATTTGAAGATCTAGCCTTAATATTTATCTGCCTTTGCCAGTGTGGGTACAAATGCATTGGTGCCTCTATGTGTGTGTGTGTTTTGTGTGTGTGCGTGTTTGCATCTACTTATATGCACGTGTGTGACCTTTGTGTGGATTTCTTTTTTGCTGTGACAGAATAGCTGGCAGGAGAAGTTTTTGTTGAGGGTGGGTTTTTTTCTTTGTTGTTATTGTTTTGTTCATAGTTTAAAAAGTGCCACCATCAGCACAGGGAAGGAAGGTATGGAGGCTAGACTGGGATGCTTCTGAGAGATTTTGTTTTCAGTGCAACCTATCTTATCACAACTTAGCAGATAAGGAACCAGAGAGTTTGGTTCAGAAACACAGCTAACCTATAGTCTTCAAGGCTGACTTGCCCCCTAGTGACCTACATTAACCAATGAGGCACTACCAAAGGCCCCAAACTCTCCCCAAAAAGTAGCATCAGATGAGAAACAAGTGTTCAAACCCCTGGCCCTGTGGAGACATTTCAGATTTAAGCCAAAATGCATACATTCACTTACACGTTTATTTATTCCTCTGCATATTGAGACATCTGCTTACACATCTATGACAACAAAAGCCTATACTGTACATTTATTTCATAAGCTGATTTAGGTATTCTATATGTGTGGGGTAGTGAGCTGTGATAGGCAGCCTGGTCCCTGGGGGACCTGGCAGGTGACTGTTTGCCTGCAAGGAATGGCAGATGTTCGGTCACGCCCCTTGGACTCCTGGTTTTTGTTGCAGCTACAGCCTCCCACAGCCCCCCACAGAGAGGTGTGTGGTTATCAGTCAAGTAGGGCAACACCTCAAGCTCCTGGTACTCTGTCTGGACTCCACCTCCACAGTTACCTGGCAACAGCCAGGTAGGCCTGGCCCACTATAACAGGGGCTGTTTGCCCCACTCCTCCCTCTGTTACTCTCTTACTCACTCTCTTACTCTTGCCCCTCCC
>NW_022196894.1:40054679-40065263 GCF_008632895.1 Mastomys coucha | reverse complement strand
TCTCTCTCTCTCTCTCTCTCTCGCCCTCTTGCTCTCAGCATCCCCTGACCCCTCTCTTCACATGGTCACGGTGGGCCTCTATTTCTTACTCTCTCCTTCTCTTGCTTTTTATGCCTCTACTACCCTCTTACCTCCCCTTCCCAGACACTCCTCCCTGCAAAAGGTATTTAACCTCAGGCCTGCCCTGAGAATTCTCTGTCATGACAATAAATGTCTTAAAACATGGACTGCCATTGATCATCAGGATCCGCCGTGCTGGAGCAAAGGAGCACGTCTTCCTTTAAAGAGCCCTGCATCTACCCACAGAAGGCTTCTCAGTGCTTCCAGTCACCAAGCCACCTGCCCTAGCAAGCCAAGGACTTTCATCCCTTCAGGAATCAGCTGGAGCTCTTCTCCTGACCTTTTCCCTTCAGCCCAGGGCCAGAGCTAGGCCACGGGACCCCTACTCTGTTCTCAGCTCTTCTGGGCCTCCTCCAAAGCGTCAGGGACTCCCAAGCCAACTCGGGGTCCACAGGGACCTCAGATAGCGTCTCCCCACCCCCGGAGTGGGGTCCTGTGGCTTCTCACAGCCCAGTGCCTGCCCAGTGGTGGCATGGGGTGCACACAGTCAAACTTCCAGTGCCCTGTGGCAGGCCAGACCCAGGTCACCATTTTAACCCACATATATGAAATTATAGGATTCTATTCATATGTACATTTACAACAATACATTTTAGTTATTAATATTTTTAATATTTAATAGGAGGATTTCCTTGACTGGGTGCATAAAGTTGCCAAAAATTGGTCCAAAGAAAGTAAATTCTTATGTTTTTTTTATATAGCTTGCCATATTAAGATGGGAACTTTAAATCGATGAGTACCGTTGTGGTTTCTTTTCTTTTTAAAATTCAGCTATTATTCTTTTGTATTTATTTGTTATTCCTTATTCACTTTACATTCCACTCACTGCCCCCTCCAGGTCAGCCCCTCCCGTAGTACTTCCCCATGCCTCTCCCCTTCTTCTCAGTGTGGCTCTCTGTGAGGCTAGGTGCTTCCTCTCCCACTGAAGCCAGACAAGGCAGCCAGGAAACAGCGTTTGGGATAGCCCCTGCTCCACTTGCACATCTTCTACACATGTGTGGGGAGGCCTAGGTCCAGCCCATGTATGTTCTTTGGTTGGTGGTTCAGACTCTGAGATTCCCCAGGGGTTCAGGTTAGTTAATTCTGTTGGCCTTCCTGTGGAGTTCCTGTTCTTTTTAGGGGCTGCAATCCTTCCCGCAACTCTTCTGTAAGAGTCCCTAAGTTCCATAGTTCCATTCACTGTTTGGCTGTGGATGCCTGCATCTATCTGAGTCAGCTGATGGGTGGAGCCTCTCAAAGGATAGCCATGCTAGACTCATGGCATTAGGGATATGGAGCCTGCGGGGGCTGCCACCTGTGGTCAGGCTGGAACCCCAGTGGAGCAACAGGGATGCCAATCCACCCACAAAACTTTCAACCCAAAACATACCCTGTCTACAAGAAATGCTGGGATTGGGTATGGAGCAGATAGCTCCATAATATATAAATAAATAAATAAATAAATATTTATTGAAATATATCCATAAGTAGCTGTGGGGAAATTTATAAGTGCTCAGCCACCGAAATAGTCAAGGGATATCAAAACAAGCTGGCATATATCAGAGAGCTCTTGGGCTGGTGTACACATGAGACCCGATGGGAGCAAAAGCAATTAACTAATTCGCCATTACAACCAACAATGATATCTTTGCTTTTAAAGTTTCTTTTAATTTTATGGACAGTTTTGTGTTATCTTTTGTATGTCCACTAATTTTGATGTCAAACTGTAAATTTTGGACTTGTTTCATCATTTTTAGATTTAATTTTAATTATGTGTACATGTATGTTGCAGGGGATATAGAGAGGGCATGAATGTGTGTCCTGGGGCCTATGGAGGCCAGAAGTATCAGATCTCCCTAAAGTTCTAGGTGGTTATGAGCTACCTGGCATGGGTGCTGGGAACTGACCCCAGGTCCTCTACAAGAGCAATACGTGCTCTTAACCACTGAGCCATCGCTTCAGTCCTTTCCCTTCCACCTTGTTTCTCCTTAATCTCAATCCCCCTTTTTCCTCCAAAATGATAGAATTATTAGTTTCCTTATAATATAGGTTGGATATGGTTTGAGTTTCCCCCCAAGTGTCTATGGTTTATTATGTATAAAAGGGGATAGCTTCCAAATTTGGTACTGCTGGGCAGCAATGGGCTCTCCAGAAGTTAGAGCCCAGTCAATATCCATAGGTTCATTGTGGACATGAGTTAGTTCCTTTGGAAATACCCTTGTTATTTCATATTTTATCCTTTGAGTTCTAGCCAGTGTGTTATTATGCAAAGAACAAGCTTGTCCAACCCAGCGTATCCAATTCTTGGTTTCAAATGTAATCAACTATTTGCCAAGACACAGGCTCACAGTGGCTGTCTGGATCATGATGCAATGTAACCAAGGGATCCTCATTATAACATCTCATTGTGCCACTAGGATTTCTGCCTTGAAAACTGTGAACTAAATAAATCTCCTATCTTAGCAACTTGTTTCTCTTTTGCGTTGTGGATGAAAGATGACTAAAAGGAGAGACAACTACTTTCTTACAGTTACTAGGCAGCTAAGGTGATGTGAAGCCCTCATGACACCCATGGCGTGATAGGCTTGAGAGCGGGTGAGGATATCTCTACATGGGAATTAAATGCCTAATCTTTCTAAAGATTTAATAGGACAACTTTAAGATGTTTTCTTGCTTTCCAAGGAAGATATTACTATGGACTGGAGGCTTGCATGTCCTTGTAATTCATATGCTGAAATTTAATACCAGATAGGATATTGTTTGGAGGAGAGTGTTTTGGGGCAGTGTTAGGTCATAGGGGTGGAGACTTCCTGGTAGGATCAATAGCATTGTTAAACTGTTGTTAAAAAGCTCTCCACAATTGGTGGCTTCTGATGGGTTTGGGGGGGATACACAGGGTTGTGGGGAGTGGAGGATTCAGTAATTTAGTTTATTTGTTTTTTTTTTTTTGTTTTTTTTTTTAAGGAACTGGACACTGAGAGTTCAAACATGCTCCAGTGAGTATATGGGCAACTTAAATTGGACTTGGTTTTCTTTCATTGTTGTTTTCTTTCTTTCTTTTTTTTTTTTTTTTTCTTGCAGGGGAGGTATCAAGAATGGGATGGGCAAACCTGGGAAGACTGAGGAGAGACTGCTCAGCGTTCATGATGTGAAAGCCTCAAATTATCAATAAATATTCAATAAATATGAAAATAAAAGAAAATGTTAAAGAGAATCTCTCTCTCTCTTTCTCTCTCTCTCTTTCTCTCTCTCTCTCTCCATAAACAGCTTGCTTGAATTGTATGTCTGTCACATACTACTTAAAATATCCTCAATTCCATATAAGCCTATTCTTATTTGCTCCAACCCCAATATATCTATAACATGTCCACACCTACCCCATACAGGTAGGTCAATAGTTATTTTAAAGATTCAATATACTGACTGACCTCAGATCCACCAGGAAGGAAACGACACTAACAGCTAAGGTTGTAAGTGAATAATTACCAGTATCCTGTTTTCTAGCCCCAGACTTACAGTGCAAATCACAAGGTACATTTTATGCTTAGAGAAATGGAATATTGAATGCGATCTATTTTCGAAATCATAGGTGTCTCCTTCAAAAGCCAACATGAATTTACATCAGAACAGCATATGGTTTGAAAGTAATTATACATCTTAACGAACATGAATCCATCCCTATTAGCAAACTTATGTTGAGCAAATATTTTTAAATATTTGCTGTAGATATGCACTGTTGTGATACAACAGAGTGGGTGTTTAGCAAATTAAAATTAGTATAGTTTTATTGCCTACAGAAGAAAGAATTACTCTATGTACATATAGATACATACGTACGTTGTCATATACATAGTGACACATGTATAGATTTGCATATATGAATATCTATATATGTATAGGAATTTTATATGATAAAATACAAAAGAATAAAAATAAACAAAACAAAATTAAAAGATAACATTGATGTTCTACATTAATAGCTGTAACACAGAGTCAACTGTCACTTGTATCCGTCATGGATCAAAGGGAGCCAAAGTCCATAATTTTACCAGGATAGTTCTTAAAATGAGGTCCAATTCCTTCATCATATTCCTGAATAGGGAAAAGTCACATTGCTTTTCTCTGCTCTAGTTACATTTTACCCAGTAGTCTTAGGAAACTCTCAGCTAGAATGTCATGCTCTGTGCTATAAAACCTAAGTTCCTACCCACTACTCCCAAGCCATGATCAGGCCAGTTCAGAAGGGGTCACCTCTTAGCTAGGAAGACATTACTATGAGATAGGTGTTTGTACCTCCTTATAATTCATAAGCTGAAGGCTAGCACCATTGAGGTAGTATTTGGCAGAGGGGTAAACTATTTTTCAATATTTAAATTGGCTTTGGCTATGTGCATATTTATGTGTGGAGGGGTATGTAGACATGAGTGCAGGTACTCCCAGAAGCCAGAGGTGTTGGATACCCCTGGAACTGAAGCTCTACATGGTTATGAGCCTCCTGAGTCAGGTGCTAGGAACCAAACTGGGGTCCTCTGGAAGAGTAGTTTGCACCCTTCACCGATATTCCCTGTATGGTCAAACTGTATGGTACTACTGTTTCAATAAGAAATGGCTTGATTCCAAAACTGTGAGCACAGTTGTATAATCCTAGACACAGGAGGTAAGCAAATAAATAAGGTGTAAAGTAAGGACAGTGAAAGATTATGGTGGCTCCTTCAAGAGAGTAAAAAGTAACGGGCAGGGGCCTGTGCAGCTTGTAAGGGCAGCCTTCCTCCCTCCCTCCCTCCCTCCCTCTCTCTCTTCCTCTCCCAGAAAGGAAAAGTCAGGAGAACTTGGTTGCCAGGTGATACAGGAAAATGATGTTCCAGCCTTAGAGGCCTAAAGATGTAAAAGAGCCTGCTTTGACTGGAAATGTGAGGGAGTAGGAGATAATGTCTAGGGACAAGCACAAAGAATATGTGGCTTTCTTTACAGAGGAGGCTAGAAAAAACATTGGCGGGTATGTGTAAAAAATTTGCTAGGTCCAAAAGGACTCTTTGAAATAGTGCATAGCCCATGATATTCATGGAATCAGCTATAAAGATTTATCTAGAATAGTAAGGGTAATATGAAAGGGAAAACTGGAAGCATGTGGAGGTAGTCATTAATTGGGGAAATGGGAAGCAGGACTATGCCGAAGGAGAGAGATGGAGAAATAAATGACATTGAAGCTGCTTAAAAAGAAAATAGGGAGTCATTAGTCTATACTTATCAAAGATTACATGTAATACATACAGGCATATGTATTTACATATATACATATTTAAATGAAATTCAGTGACTTGGAGTGATGATATGCCATCAAAAACCTCATAGACCAGTGCTTCTTCACCTTCCTAACTGTGGTGGTTTGAATAAATGTTGCCCCCTGATATTGACATGCCTGCCTGCACACCACCACGATGCTAATGGACTGAACCTCTGAACTGTGAGCCAGCCCCAGTTAAATGTTTTCCTTTGAAAGAGCTGCTGTAGTAGTCATGGTGTTACATCACAGCAATAAAACTCTAAGTAAGATAGACAGTACTAGGGACTTGGGTGTTGCTGTGATAGGCCCAGCCATGCGCTTTTTTTTTTTTTTTTTTTTTTTTTTTTTTTTTTTTTTTTTTTTTTTGAGGAATACAGACTTTCAGACAAATCTCCAGTATCATGCATGAGAAATTGCCTTTCAAGTCGTTAATCTAGCAGGTCAAGTGGCTTCTGTAGTGATATAGGTTATTGCTGGTTGGTTGCCAGGAGCTGAAGGGAAGTCCTCGATGCTGAAGACACCACACGCTTTAAACATAGAATGCAAAGGGTTTGAACCAGAACTGACCCAAAAGCCTCCCACTGAGAAGCAGCTTTTCACTGTACCAGCGGTGATATGCAAGCCTTTAAGTAGGAAAGCAATCAATAGTCCTACCTATCTGTGATGCTGTCTTAGTCCCCGGTCTTTTACTGTGAAGAGACATCATAACTGGGGCAACCCTTACAGAAGAAAGCATTTAATTGAGGGCTGGCTTATAGTTTCAGAGGTTAGCCCATTTTCATGGCAAGAAGCATGGCAGCTGCAGAAGTAGCCGAAAGGCATTGGCAGAGTCGGGAGGAGACCTGTCATGAGTAAACCTCTCAGTCCACCCTCAGTGGACACTTCCTCCTTAGCCACGCCTACTCTAACAAGGCCGCACCTCCTAATCCTTTTAATTCTTTCAAACAGTTCCATTCCGTGGCTACTAGGAATTAAAACATATGTGCCTATGGGAGGGCCAGTCTTAGTTAAGCCACCACAGATACCCCCACAGTAATGATCAGCATGACAAAATAGCCCTAAGAGTGCAATAGTGTTACTTGTATCTTGGCAGTAACTTATAGCTATCTAATTGGACTCATAGTTTGTTTAACAAGAGGAAATAATGTTTGTTACTATAACATTATCATCTAGCCAGGCTACACCTGGCTAGAGAGATCTGAGAACTCATTACCACTCCTTTCCTAGATCAACATAATTCCTAGCTACATTCCAAGTACTGATCTTATACCTACAGATAAGTGTAGCTCTTACCAAAAAGGCTTTTTTCCCCCAGCAAGAGACCATTACAGAAAACCACAACTAGTCAAAATGCAGATAACAACTGACCATAGGCTGCCCAACCCAAACAACTCATCTACAACACAACTCCTAGAAGAGAGAATCAGAAAGATTGTAAGAGCTGTGACATTGTGCCTTCTAGTTATGATAGAGAAGTGACACCCATGAAACCTCAAAGTCATGTGGACTAAAAAGGACCTCCTGAATAATTCTAAAACAAGTTGACATCTCAGCATAGAGTGAAATATCATGAGGCCCCTCTCCTAGATGAATATCTATAAGCCATTAACAACATATATATATATATGCAGGTGACACTGAGAGACCTCAACAGATTGTGTTTATATGTTTATTTGTGTGCATGTGTGTATACATAGAAATATAATTGCACATATATTATATAGCTATGTACATAATTGTATAATATTGTATACATTATGTATGTACATAAATATAAATGATCAACAATGGTTAAAAAAAAGGAAACCATGAATCTTGAAAGGAGTGCTGGTTGAGTGGGATGGACATGTGAGGGGTAGAAGAGAAGTGAAGGAGGAGGGGAATGATGTAATCATATTTTAATTTAATTTAAAAGTTAAAAAAAAAGACAAGGAGATGGGGGCACATGGGGAACTGGGAGGTGGATGAGGAGGAGGAGTTAGAGGAAAGATAGTGGGTGACCAAAATACACTATATGAAATTCTCAAGAAATTAATAAAATACTATATTAAAAAGATTTATCTTGAATAGATTTCAAAGGGCTCATAAACTTGGATTCTTACGTGAAACTTGTCATTTCCTTTTCAGGTATAACTAAGAAATCAGTAGTGTTAGCAATCTCGGTGACTTCCCTCAAAAGTAATCATGTATTGTCATTTCATATTACAGTTGCAGATAGCGGGACATGATATGTATGCTGTTTAAAATTACAATAGTTACAAGATCTACTGTTCCATCTCATCATTTGATGGGTTGATGCAGAAGTACATTGGTGAGTATTTCATCATGGTAACAGCTACTACACATACGCACACACACACACACACACACACACACACACACACCAAAAAAGAAACCTGTGTGTGCTGTATCTACGTGCCTAGAGCCTTCTATTTAAAAAGAGTGTTCTGAGAACAGTACAGACGCTCTCTCAAATGTAAAAGAATCTATACTTTCAAAGGTTGAAGGCTTGGTGTTAGAGGTAGTACTGTCTATGTTTGTGGCTTTTAAAGAGCACTGGCAACGTGAGCAAATAGAATCTGAGGATGAACACTTGCGTTAGGTGCAATGTTTAGATGAGAGTTATTGTGGACCAACGGATGTACTGAGATGAATGCTGTGCAGAGGAGTGGGGAAGAGGGGGAAAAGAGAATGGAACCCGGAGGCTCCTGGTCCTAAAGGTGTCAAATGTAATTCAGAAAAACAAACAAACAAAACCAAAACAACAACAAAAAACACAACATGAAACAACAACAACAAAAAACAACCAAACAAAACCCCCCTGGACAATGGCACTGGAACTGGAAACAGGTTGTGTATGTGGTGGACTGGGGCAGTGTGCAATTAAAGGGAAGGAAGGGTCAAGTCCCCTGGTCACTATAGTCTTCATAAGGAGATTGTCTTCCCAAGAGAAGAGGAAGCCCCTTGGGAACTCCATGAAGGGAGGCAGCATAGTTTTACTCAATCTTGTATAAAGGAGCTCATTGCATAAAGAAATGATTGAAGGAGAAATAGAACAGAAGTCTGAAGCTGTCTATGTGAGGGTTCTGGAGGCTCTTGCAGGAGACAGTGGTGGAGAGGGAAGGAAGAAATTAAATATAATGTGATGGCTGGCATTTGGTGTCAGTTTGGCTCAGTCACAGTGCACTGTAATTGCTCATTATTTTTCTGGGTGCTTCTTCGAGTGTGCTTTAGATGAGATTAATATTTACATCCGCGGGCCTTTAGTCAAACAGAATGCTCTCTGCTATGATCTTTGAATGAGCTTTGTCCCCCAGTGTGTTGACAGGTTAGTGTTCAGTGTAGCAATTTCAAAGTGCTGAGACCGCCAGAAATGGATCAAGGTTTGGGGAGATGGCTTCATAGGTTAAGTACTCATAGGTTAAGTCCTCCGTACCATCATGAGGACTTAAGGTCAGAAAAAGGTCAAGTGCTTCAGTGCACACCTATAATCCTAGGACTTCTGAAAATGGAGAAAAGCAGTTGCCTAAGGCTTTCTAGCAGCCAGTCAAGTTGAATTGGTAAGATCCAGGTTTAGATATAATACTCATAATACTAAGTGATGCTCATGATACTCTCAAAATACGTAGATGGAAAGCAATTGAGGAAGACTCTCAACATGGACCTCTGGCTTACTTCACACACACACACACACACAAAGAAGTAGAGAAGTAGATAGGCTAAGGATTTTTCTTACCTTTAGGCTGTGTTTCTCTTTCAGTTGTTAATGCTGTATTTAAACTCTGTCTTCTTGCATTTTCTAAGCAGGTAACAGAAGCCAAGGGTATTGTTGACTCCTTTGGGATTGCTCTGACTAAATTACTTGACAAAACTGGCTTAGAGAAACTTACTTAGGCTCAGGATTTCTGAGGCCTCTATCCACAGTGGTGAAGAAGTCATGAAGATACATGATGGTTGTGGTGATGGGGACATGAGGCAGCAGCCTATTCACCTAGGAACAGACAGGAAGCAAGCATTCTAGACTCAACACGCTCCCATTTCTACCTGAGCTTTCATCAGACCAGATTTTAAATTTTTACTTTTAACTATGTGTGTGCCTGTGTATCTGTGTTTGGGGTGTGTGCACCAGTGTGCCTGCAGAGGCCAGAAGAGGGCACCAGATGCTGTGAGCTCGAGTTAATAGGTGGTTATCTGCCTACTGAGTGCTGGGAATCAAACCTGAGATGCTCTGAACTGCTGAGCCATATCTCTAGCCCCTGCCTGGGGTAGTTTTTGGTGTTCACATTTCTACCAATATTCTGATGATGACTACTGAGATAATGTTGCAGCCTCCTGCAGCTGCATAAGAACGGATCTTCTTGAAGAGGAGAAGGAGCCTAGGAGAAATTAAGTAAATCGGATGGCGAGAGGAATAAATAAAAGATGGGACCGAGGCATGGTTCTGCTACATGTCCAAAGTGTATTTATTATTCAACTGAGTGATCAAGTAGGCAGGCAAAAACTCCTCCCCCAGACTGTCAGTATCTCGTGGCCCAATCAGCATCTTCATCTTTGGTCTCTGGAGGCAGGCATAGCTGTTAGCAGAAACTTGGAGAGAGGTGGAGAAGTGACTAAACAAGACTTTTGTTCAAGTCAGGAAGCCTTGCGCCAGGTAGGCCGACTGCTTGTGGCAAGCCAAAGTCTGAGATAGCCAGGTCTCTGTGGAAGGAGGTTACAAGAGAATATCTAAGAAGACTGAAGCTTTCCCAGCTTTTCCTTTCTGAGTTCTTACCAGAACTGACCCCTTGTCATCCATGCATTTACTAGTATGCAATTTGAAGTTCTTCCAGAGTCAATCCACTCTGGAACTCCAAATCTACTTCAGGTTATCTGTCTCTTATAATAACACCTGAGTTTTGGTGCCAATTTCTGTTTTGTTCATTTGGATTGCTGCAGCAAAATACTTTAAACTGGATAATTTGTAATCAGCATAAATTATTACAGTTCAGAGAGCAGGAAAATTCAGAAGTACTAATCAGAAGGAAAGAAAATGTACTACTTTATTTTATTTTGAAAGAAGAATATTCAACAGGGAAAGAGCGATCATCTCACAAGAGCTATAATCTACTTTCTTGAAATATAGTCACCTGAGTGGGTGACAGCAGATGCTGGAGAGATTGTGGAGAAAGAGGAATATTACTTCATTGCTGGTGGGATTGCAA